>NC_041383.1:681267926-681283011 GCF_002162155.2 Triticum dicoccoides | reverse complement strand
AGTTTGTTTGTTATAAATTTTTCTGTTTTTTAGTTATAGAAATGTTAGAAATTATTCTGTTTTTTAGTTATATAAATATTAGAAATGTTAGTTTTATAGAAATGTTATAAATGTTTTCTGTTTTTTAGTTATAGAAATATTTATAGAAATGTTAGCAATTTTTCTGTTTTTTAGTTATATAAATATTAGAATTGTTATGGAAATGTTAGCAATTTTTCTGTTTTTTAGTTATATAAATATTAGAATTGTTACGAATTAGATTAATGTCAAATTGTTAGAATTTGCATATATATAGAATTTTAGTTATCACAATCCAAGCATTTAAAAAATGTTACTTTTTGCGGGCATATAGTATTTGTTTTCGACAATATGCCCGGCCCGCATCCTCGCCGTCGACCCGTTCGCGACGACGTCCTGCTTCAGGGGACCCATGTCTGAGACTGGGCTCCGCCGGGCTGGCACTGGGAGGTGCTACCTGGAGGGGCGCGCCGCTTGGTGGGGAACCCGACCTCGGGTCCCGTCGTTGACTCTGATCTTCTTTGGTGGCGTTCGCGTGGGCCACATTCGGTGCAGAGGCAGCCGGCCCCGCCGGAGGTGGTACGTCGCCGTGTCAGGGAGGAAGATGAGCACATCCATCGCTACATGGCTGCTATGGACGACGTCAGGTTCTCCACTACTTGGCGGGTTCTTTGGGCAGATGACCGGAGATATGATCCTGTGATGGTTCCTTCTCTTTGGGTGTGCACCGCCCGCGCCCCAAGAACCGCGAGTGGCGCCCTAGATTCTTCTGTAGTACTCGATCTTTATTAGGTACCTAGCAAGTGATGTATTCGATATATAATATTCGAGATGATGTATTCGAGATTATATATATTAAGACGATGATGTATTCGAGATTATATATTCGAGAGGGTGTATTCGAGATTCAGTTTTTCCTTATTGATTAATTGCATCCATGCATTGTAATTTGAATACTAAATAGTTTTATATTTCTTCTGTATTATTAGTAAAGTAAAAGGTATGGCGGACAATACCGGCAGAGAGAGGGAAGAGGAATTGTCCGACATCATACACAGCCCTCACAGGCTAGATGATCTGAATGAAGTAGATGACGGCTCCCAATATCTTAACAATACTAGAGAGGGTGATGAAAAGATATTCGATCTCGATGACCAGGCTGACGAAGTCATGAACTATGATTATGATTATGACACAGACAATGTTTTGACACAGACAATGTTGATCTTCAAATAACAAACACTACCGGCGAGGTATATTTATATAAGCATGCATCATGGTGATCATCACATGTTTTTTTATTGAAGATATATTAACGAATCGATCTTTCTTCTTTCAGCCCTCCGGATCGAGCAAATCTGCTTCTACAGATAGCAAGACAAAGCGAGGCCCGGGCAGATTGTTGAAGGATGGTGTAAAGTACCACATCGAAACCATCAAACCTAGTGGTGAACCCCTCACGCCTAAGAACATTGCGAACAAGTGGACTCGTCAGTGCGGAGTTCTTGTGAAGGACAAACTCCCGATCTCCATTCAAGAATGGAAAGAGCCAAAGACTAAACGTCCAGGTGTTACTTGGGTCGAGAAAAGAGCCAAAAAAGACCTTGTGAAATCTCTGATGGAACATTTCACCCTACGAGATCATTTCACTGAAGCAGATGTGGAGAAAATCAAGGCCGCTGCTCTTAAGAAGATGGCAATTGCATTCAACACCCACAAGAAAACTGTATGGGCCAACTACCTCGCTAATGAAAGGAAGACTCCAGAATTCACGGGAACACTAGAGAAGCAAAGAGAGCACTGGGACGATTTCGTGACCTTCAAGGATTCAGAAATATCTAAGGAACGGTCAATGAAAAACAAGGCAAATGCCGCAAGAAAGATGCAGTTCCATAGGCTGGGTCCAGGTGGCTACGCGATGGGATTGCCTAAGTGGGATAATTCTGAGCAAGAGATGGAGGATGCAGGGGTCACTCCGGTTACCCGGCACTGGCCCCCCAGGTGCAGAACTTGGTTCTATGCGCATGGGGGAGCGTTGGACCCGAAGACAGGCGGAGTTTCAAAGAAGGCAAGTCTAAAAGGAGCCGAACAAAAGATAATTGGCGCAATAGATGAAGCTCGAAGGGGGGTGTTCACGCCCAATAGAGAGAACGACGAGCTTACGCGCGCCCTGGGAAATCCTAAACACCCGGGAAGAACACGAGGCATGGGCGTTATTCCCTGGTATGAGGGCTTTTCAGAATGGAACGAGGACTGCAGGAGCCGTGCAATAAGGAAGATGGAGGAGGAGAAGAAAAGGAAGCTGGAGGAGGAGCAGAGGAAGCAGGACGCAGAACGCCTTCAAGGCCTAGAAGCAAGGCACGCGGACCTGGCACTCAAATTCCAGCAGCAGCAACAGCAGATCGACTCACTTAGCCAGGAAAGGGGGTCTCAGCAGCGGCAGCAGCAAGCGGATGATCGTCCAGCATTGGATAGCACCGTCCCATCCATGCCGGGAAGCAGCGTTGGTTCTGCCCCGGGCGACACACTGTTGGATAAATACCATGTGGATGACATCATAGAGAACACTAACTGCGAGCTACACTCCAAAATGAAGAACATATCCATGAAGGTGGCGGACGGCGTTGCTTTTCCAGTTACCCCCGAAGCAACCTATCATTGCATCCCGATTCCAGAGGGCTATGCTCGTGTCATGGTTGATGAAGTGGTGGACCCATATTCGGGGCTAACGCTTGACATTCCTGGAGGTGAAGACAAGCGCACACTGGGAGAGGCCATACATCGTATCATCCTATGGAGAAAGGATTGCATCATCTTTCGAAGTCCACCGACACCGCGTCGTCTGCCGACTCCTCGAAGTCTGTCACCGAGTCAGCAGACTCCCGCTCCTCCAAGTCCACGAACGCGTGAGACGACTCCTCCTGGAAGTCCGCCACCTCCTCCAAGTCCTCGAACGCGTGAGCTGACTCCTCCGGTTTCGATCCCGGCACAGTGTCATGCCACTTCTCCGGTTGCAAGTCTGGCATCGTGTCAGGCCACACCTCCTGCTTCAAGTCCGGCACATCGTCAGGCCACTTCTCCTGGTCCAACTCCACGTGAGCCGTCTCCGCCGTCTCAGCAATCGTAGAAGAGACATCCCGCAGCTTTGGTGCGTAGCGGCACGAGTCGAGGTAGTTCAGGAAGTACAGGCGAAGGCAAGCGATATAAATATGGTCCAAGCCTCGCTCCTCTTCCTCAGAGGCCTTACGACATGACTAAGGAGCAAAACGCAGCCATAGTGCAAGCCCAAGTGGACGCCCATTTTGGACCCAAACCGGAACCGCCGCCAAAGGAGAAAGTGGCTGAGAAAGTAATTGACCACTTCATTCGTATGGCTAGAGAACCAGCTCCCAAGCCTGTTGACACAGACTATGAGCGCCAAATCAGGAAGGCACATCGAGCACGACTACAGAAGGAATCGAGCTCAAGCTCGAGCCAACAAGCAGCTGGCAAAAAATGCGGGAAAACCATTCCCCAGTTGGGAGAACAGGCGGCGCAAGCGATCCCCCCGCTTGTTGTGCCAACAACACATGAGAGGAGTAGTACGCGCGCCAAATATTATTGTGGGCAAACCGTTAGCGTTCCCCAGCATGGCGATGTGGTAATAACAGAGGATCATATAATGCAGGCTCAAATGCTCAATATCTCTGTTGGACAACTCCTCGAAATCGAGCCCATGCCTACGCTTAAAGAATCGGAAATAGCATGGCAATATGTCCGGGGCAAACCTTTGGTCCATCCAGACAAGGTCAAGGACCTCCCAATGAGAATGTATCAATTGCATCAATGGTACATGAACATTACCAAGATTTCCAATCGAGAGTCCCTCATGGTGAATGTCAAGCATGAGCATTATTACCATGAGAAAGCTCTAGCCATTGAGTATCCAAAACTATTTCAGTTATTTAATCAAGACGCACTCGACAAGTCTATCGTCAGTTGCTATTGTCTGTAAGTGATTGCTTTCTGTAATTTAAGTCTCAAGCTAGTTATGTAGTGATAATTTTAATCAATCATTATATGTAATTATCCTAACTATATTCTTTTTCTGTGGTATTATATGCAGGATGAAGATGTATGAAATGAAAAAAGCTGGACGCTATGGCGTTGGGTTCATTGACCCAAATACCATTAATCAGGACATATGGGAGATTGAACATTGTCAAGCTGCTGTAGAGGAAAGCATGCTAGAGTTCTTGAAGCGCCTCAATACCAATGAAGTACTACTTCCTTACAACTTCCCGTGAGTCACACTGTCTTGTACTACAAATTCTCTTTTTGCTTACTAGCTATCTAGATGTTAATAATTAAGTGTATACGGTTTACGGTAGTTGATTAATTTTATGCACATGCCCGCTTAATTAAGACATGCAAACGTGTGCGTATGCAGTTGGCTATGGGTCTTGTTAGACATTAAAGTTGAAGAAGGAAAAGTTGAATTACTGGACTCACTAACTAAAGAAGATAAAGACTACACCATCGTGAAGGGGATAGTCAACAGGTAATTTCAATCATTATTAACTATTAGTTCCTGATATGAAATATTTAATAACCCCTTTATTAATTTTCTTTGTCGGCGGGCAGGGCATGGGCAAAGTTCATCAAGGTGACTCCAGGCACATGGCCAAAAAAGTTGTTTTGGCATCGACCCAAGGTAAGTAATTAAGTAGTACTAGCTAGCTACCATCTCTTTAATTCTTGTTTCAATATCATTAATTAATTATCATGCTTGACTAATCATTATCTGATTCAATTCCATTCTCATAAAGGCCCTGAGGCAGGCGTCGGGGAATAATCTGTGTGCATTCTACGTTTGCGAGAACATTCGCATGATGACGTGCGAAAGGAGCACATCTGATAGACAGGACTGGGTACGTTTTTGTCAGAACACTATTCACAGCATTATCGATATCTAGTCACACAACTAACACACATGCATATTGATTTCCTTCTTAACAGTTCAGATCGGTGCGGGATAAGCTCCTACCATCGGACCGCATACAAGCACTTCAAGAGGAAATAGCCGGATTTTTGCTCGACCAGGTCATAGATCCCAAAGGAGAATACTATTACCCGCTACCGCCCCCATGAACCACTTGTCATCATGCTCTGAAGGCACCAAGGCAACATGTAGGAGAAATTGTATATGTATATACATGTGTATGTGTGAATAGTTAATGGTGTTGGCTGTCAGACATTCGATGATATATTATATATATATATATGCGGTTCTACGTACGAGAAAATATATCTATTTATATATATGCATAACGTGTACAATTTGTAGTATCGTGAAATACCAGCAAACAAAAAAGAATTAAATGGAAAATAAAGCCAAATTGAAAACACAAAACTAAAGCAAAAATTAAAAAAAACATTTAGTACCGGTTGGTGTTACCAACCGGTACTAATGTCCTACGCGCACCCAGGCCTGGCTCGTGCCACGTGTTTGCACTTTAGCGCCGGTTCGTGACGAACCGGTACCAAAGGGGGGGACCTTTAGTCCCCACTCTTTAGTGCCGGTTCGCCAACCGGCACTAAAGGCCATCACAAACCGGCACTAAAGCCCGGTTTTGCACTAGTGGTGGGTGGCCCCCCTCAGGTATTTCTTCCGCTGAATATTTCTCATTAATTCCAAAAATGACTTTGTTGGAGTTTCAAGACTTTTGGAGCTGTGTAGAATAGGTCTCCAATATTTGCTCCTTTTCCAGCCCAGAATCCCAGCTGCTGGCATTCTCCCTCTTCATGTAAACCTTGTAAAATAAGAGAGAATAGCCATAAGAATTGTGACATAATGTGTAATAACAGTCCATAATGCAATAAAGATCGATATAAAAGCATGATGCAAAATGGACGTATCAACAGAGCATATCACATACGTCTTATTAGAAGCAATCACCTGCGTTATTATCGGTCTTCGCATAAATTTCTGATTACAGACCCGTTTGCCGCATATCACACACAACTTATATGGAACCATTTATGTTCTCTTGTCTCAACACAAACAGTTCATCCGAGTGAGCCGCATGCCGTATATCGCACACACCTTGATCTGCCTAACCGTTTCTTTTGTGTTGCCTAATCACAAATAGTTCATCTGAGTGAACCGTATGCTATACATCGCACACACCTTCATCTAGCTGTTTGTTTCTTTTGTTCCTCCTCATCGCGAACAGTTCATTGAACTGAACCGTATGCCCTTCATTGCACACACAACTAAAATCTGTACAGTGTTTGATGCATCGGTCATCGCAAACATTTTGCACATTTTTGACGGTTCTCTTACACCATCGTTTGCGATCATTGCATCGCACATAGTTTCGGGTCTCCGATCATAGTGTCGTGTTAGCAGCATCCTGAAGTAGTGTTAATACACGGATTAACTGATGCACAAAGATGCATGCATATATCACAAGGTTTTATTTTCATAATTACTAAGGGCACTCCATATTGTTATCCAGACGTGCAATGACAAAAATTAATGGCCAGTAAATTGACACGCAGAGTACTAGTACAACACTACCCTTAGGAATTGAATATCTTAATTAAGGCACTCACAAAAAGAATACCTTAATTAATTAGCCAGGCAGTGACCTCCACCCAACAGACAGAGAAGCGTGATGCGGCGGCACGCGGAGACAACAGGATCAAGGAGAAAAGCTTAGTGCGGCTGCCGCCTGAAGTTCGACCTCCACTATCCCGCCATCGACCATGATGGATGTGCTCCAATCACGCCGCTGCCGACCTCGATGGTCCAGCTCCTCCTATCTCCCACCGCAGACCGAGGATTGACCTCCTATGACGCCGCCACCGCCCACCAACTGAGGATTGACCTCTTCTCTGGTAGCCGCTGCCTAGGCCATCGCCACCATCTCTATCTGCAGAGCGGCTGTTTTATTTTTTGATGGATATCCGCAGAGCGGCTGTTTACATGGTATCATTGTAACTCAATTATATGTACAAGGTAGTACAGCACATACGATTGTGTAATGGCAACCATGTCTCACCTACGTTGTCTTCTCACACGGTTTGGTGCAGGAATCGTGTGTGAAGTTGTAATACCTAACACAGACGACATGTATAATAGTGTGTCGTATACAACATATAGTGCCATAAGTAGTTCCCGACCGTTAGCTTATCCCCATAGTTTCTCCATTTCCCCCAAATCTCTAGATAGCCTCCAAATTCCCTCGCGTGGCGCTGACATTGGGGGAATGCAGACGAGTGGTGTTGATGGTTTTGATGCGGCTGCTCCTGCTCGTATCACCGCCATGACGGCGGTCGCCACCGAGCACTTGCCTAAGGTCATTAGAAGGCAGTTGTACTACAGATCCGAATCATCCTATCAGGTTCCAATCTATCCCAATATTTTTTAGCATGTTCAAAGTAGCTCCTTGTTGAATCCGTCCTAAATGACCCCCCCCCTCACCAGGAAAGTGATCTGCCACCGGATCTGGAGCATGACTCCATACTCCCAAAACACAAGTTCGACACCGAGTTTTGCGCCACCGAGAAGTACCAAAAGCTTAGTTGTGTGCATGGGTACACTCCCGCTTGACATGTATGCATGGAGGGATTCTACATTGGCAGGCGGTTTCTCAGTTGCCCCTTAGAGGTTAGTGCTAAGTTTATCATTTTACTTGAGTTAATGGCACCGCTCATCCTGAATACTATTTAACATTGGTAGGGACATGAGGCTTGTGCCTTTGTTAACTGGCTAGATGAAGAATGGCATGGTAGGGCTCAGAGTGTTATCACCAAGCTCGCAGAAGATAACATAAAGCTGAAGAAGAAACTGGCTGATCTAGAATGTACAATCAGTACGATGAAGCAAGAAAGAATCAATCACAAGCAACAGATGAAAGCACGAGACAAGAAGGAACTAGCATGTGTAGTTGTGGTTGTCGCATTTGCCATGTTCTATGTGCTATTTGCAATGATGATTAGGGGTTTTGTTTGACAGTATTGCTAAAGCACATCTAGATGTGCTCTAAGTAATGCACACCTAGGCCCTATGCCATTGATGTTACGCGAAGATTCGTGCAAATATTTTTCTTTGTCTTTTCTTCTTTTCCTTTGTAGTTTGATTATTACTGGCTTCATCAATAAGAAGAGATCAATGTATTGCTTGCCAACTGCCTACTCCGTTCGTATCGGTACCGGTGCATAATCCCAAAACTCGTTCCTTGTTTTTGTCCTGAAAAAAGAAATCAGCCAATAGGAGCCTGCGCAACCCCAGGAATTTGGAACGACTGGGTACAAATAATTGTGGTTGATTATATCAGCGGTTAGATAATACGTCAACCCCCGCTTCAATTGGCATTTCCTCTTCTTTGCATACCCCGCTTAAGTTTCCACCATGTTCATCATCCCCGGCAGGCCCCGCTACACACACACACACACACACACACTCTGCAATCTCGCTTTCCCACAGTTTTGACCGCAGCCATGTCGAGTGATAACGACGACGATAGTTCGGCCAGCAGTTTGGCGCCCGATGATAGTGAAGGAAATATGCCCTAGAGGCAATAATAAAGTTGTTATTTATATTTCCTTATATCATGATAAATGTTTATTATTCATGCTAGAATTGTATTAACCAGAAACTTAGTACATGTGTGAATACATAGACAAACATAATGTCACTAGTATGCCTCTACTTGACTAGCTCGTCAAATCAAAGATGGTTTCGTTACCTAACCATAGACATGAGTTGTCATTTGATTAACGGGATCACATCATTAGAGAATGATGTGATTGACTTGACCCATTCCGGTAGCTTAGCACTTGATCGTTTAGTTTGTTGCTATTGCTTTCTTCATGACTTATACATGTTCTTATGACTATGAGATTATGCAACTCCCGAATACCGGAGGAACACTTTGTGTGCTACCAAACATCACAACGTAACTGGGTGGTTATAAAGGTGCTCTACAGGTGTCTCCGATGGTACTTGTTGAGTTGGCATAGATCAAGATTAGGATTTGTCACTCCGATTGTCGGAGAGGTATCTCTGGGCCCTCTCGGTAATGCACATCACTATAAGCCTTGCAAGCAATTTGACTAATGAGATAGTTGCGGGATGATGCATTATGGAACGAGTAAAGAGAGTTGCCGGTAACGAGATTGAACTAGGTATTGAGATACCGACGATCGAATCTCGGGCAAGTAACATACCGATGACAAAGGGAACAATGTATGTTGTTATGCGGTTTGACCGATAAAGTTCTTTGTAGAATATGTAGGAGCCAATATGAGAATCCACGTTCCGTTATTGGTTATTGTCCAGAGACATGTCTCGGACATGTCTACATAGTTCTCGAACCCGTAGGGTCCACACGCTTAATGTTCGGTGACGATCGGTATTATGAGTTTATGTGTTTTGATGTACTGAAGGTTGTTCAGAGTCCCGGATAAGATCACAGACATGATGAGGAGTCTCGAAATGGTCGAGACATAAATATTGATATATTGGAAGGTTATATTCAGACACCGGAAGGGTTTCGGGGGTCATCGGATAAATACCGGAGTATCGGGAGGTTACCGAAACCCCCCGGGGAGTATATGGGCCTTAATGGGCTTTAGGGAGAGGGAGAGAGAGGGGCTGGCTAGCACTGGGCCACGCACTCCCCAAGCCTAGTCCGAATTGGACTAGGGGGAAGGGGCGGCGCCCCCTCCTTCCTTCTCCTCCTCTCCTTCCCTTCCCCCTTCTCCTACTCCTACTAGGAAAGGGGAGTCCTACTCCTAGTGGGAGTAGGAATCCCCCCTTGGCACGCCCTCCTCCTAGGATGGTCGTCTCCCACCTTGCTCCTTTATATACGGGGGAAGGGGGCACCCCAAGACACACAATTTGATCATTGATATTTAGCCGTGTGCGGTGCCCCCCTCCACCATAATCCACCTCGGCCATATCGTAGCAGTGCTTAGGTGAAGCCCTGCGTTGGTAGCTTCATCAACACCGTCATCACGCCGTCGTGCTGATGGAACTCTCCCTCGAAGCTCTACTTGATCGTGAGTTCGTGGGACGTCACCGAGCTGAACGAATGCAGATCACGGAGGTGACGTACCTTCGGTACTAGGATCGGTCGATCGTGAAGACGTACGACTACATCAACCGTGTTGTCATAACACTTCCGCTTACGGTCTATGAGGGTACGTGGACGACACTCTCCCCTCTCGTTGCTATGCATCACCATGATCTTGCGTGTGCGTAGGAATTTTTTGAAATTACTACGTTCCCAGTAGATAGGTCAACATCAGAATGATCTCGCTCGTCTTCCACGAGTCCGGCTTTGAGCCCAGACCTCGATTATATCCGGATCATGGAAGGGAGGCCGCCTCCGGAAGTCGTCAGACGAGAACTAGATGGACGAGGAGCACCAGAGGACGAAGAAGAGGGCAGTGATGATGATGATGATGAGGAATGGTCAAACGAGGAGGAGGACGACGACGACAGCAGCGACGATGATGACGGTGGTGGCGATGAAAATCCAAGGTTAGCGGCAAGAAGCATCCTCACCAAGACGGTGTCGCTGGGCCATTGTCGGTGTCAAAACCGGCGTATCTCGGGTAGGGGGTCCCGAACTGTGCGTCTAAGGCTAATGGTAACAGGAGGTGGGGGACACGATGTTTACCCAGGTTCGGGCCCTCTCAATGGAGGTAATACCCTACTTCCTGCTTGATTGATCTTGATGATATGAGTATTACAAGAGTGATCTACCACGAGATCGTAGAGGCTAAACCCTAGAAGCTAGCCTATGATTATGATTGTTTTTGTCCTACGGACTAATCCCACCGATTTATATAGACACCGAAGGGGGCTAGGGTTACACAGAGTCGGTTCCAAAGAAGGAGATCTACATATCCGAATTGCCAAGCTTGCCTTCCACGCAAAGGAGAGTCCCACCCGGACACGGGACGAAGTCTTCAATCTTGTATCTTCATAGTCCAACAGTCCAGCCAAAGTATATAGTCCGGCTGTCCGAGGACCCCCTAATCCAGGACTCCCTCAGTAGCCCCTGAACCAGGCTTCAATGACGATGAGTCCGGCGTGCAGATTGTCTTCGGCATTGCAAGGCGGGTTCCTTCTCTGAATACTCCATAGAAGATCTTGAATATGAGGACCATGTGCGGCTCTGCAAAATAATTTCCACATACCAACGTAGAGAGCACAATATTTTAGAGATCTAATCTGCTGACAACTTTTCATAGGGTGACATCACGCCACGGCCCGGTCATTATGAACCGTTTTTCCTAGCCTGCCACTACACGCGTTATGAGGCGGTTTTATTGGCACGTCTTGTCGAAGTAGAGATCGTGTTCCCCTTATCACGGGATTCTCTTCAATACAGGTGTGGGTAACCCAACCATGCTTGTTAGCATGACTCCTCGATTTTAGGCAAGTCCCAAACGGCCACGCGGGGGATGCTTGATATTCACCCCCTTTATAAAGGGGCCAAGGCCTATCCTTTTCTTCCCATTCTCGATCCTTCCCTTCTCCCACCTCGAGTTCCAACACCCAAGGCTCAGGCTAAGTGCTTAGGACCTTCAATCATGTCCGGATCCAACCCCCAAGGCCGGTGGATGGCCTCCTCTATCACAGAGGAGGACATCAAGAAGCTTAGGGAGGCCAGGTATCTGACCGTAGAAATCCCGCACAGGCTGCCTGCTCAAGGACAGGTCATCCCCACTCCCGAACCCAATGAGAGCATCGTATTTGTTTCCCACTTCCTCCGAGGGTTGAGCTATAGTCTTGATCCCTTTGTTAGAGGGCTCATGTTCTATTACGGGCTAGATTTCCATGATCTAGCTCTGAATTCCATCCTTCACATCTCGTCGTTCATCGTCGTGTGTGAAGCCTTCCTCCGCATCACCCCACACTTCGGCCTATGGCTCAAGACCTTCAATGTGAAGCCGAAGATGATCGATGGGCGACACATGGAGTGCGAAGGCGCTATAATAAGCAAAGGCCCCATGCCCTATGGCCAAAGGGTTCCTCCCCGTAGGTTTCCGACTTATGGCAACGGGAGTGGTTCTACATCACAGCTCCCCGAGGCACAAAGCGGGCGGCCGCCCCTGCCTTCCGCTCGGGCCCTCCGCCTCAACTGGCGTCATGGGTCAACAAGTGACTGGACTGGGGGCCAGTTAATGACGTACTGACATTGCAAAGCTGCATTCGAGATTTCCTCAGGAGGGATGTCAGTCTTGTCAAGGTAATTCAAGTAATGCTAGTTCGTCTGGTCCTGTCGTGCTAACGTCGATCTCTCCGTATGTGGGAGTTCAACACGGAAGGACCATGAACTATTCAAGAATTCTTCGGCATGATGCTCGAAGGGATGTACATATTGTTCTTCGGATCACGAATAAAGTGTCCGGACACCACCAAGGATGCGGGTCTCAACTGTAACCGTCTAGATACCCAAGTAAGTAATTCCGCGACTGAACATGCTGTCTTTATAGTTGTCATAACATCAATCTGAAAAATTGCTCTCGGCCAGGACTGGTTAAGGAAGGCGGAGAGGATCAGGTGTTTGGCCCCCCTTCCCGAAGGCTCGCCGGATCCTGTACTAACCAGGATGCTCGAGCGCGCACCCTATCAGGTGCCATCGGGAGAAAACGGAGGGAGGAATAGAGAAGCCGAAAGCAGGCTTCATACGTTACACATCCAAACCGGGGGAATTGACATCTCCACAAAGGAGGATAATCAGGGAGGAGAATCGAGAATCCCCTCCCCCCACGGGAAGAAAAGGGCCGCCTCCAAAGACTTGGAAGTGGAGGTTTCCAAACGAGGGAAGAAACCTCCTCCAGGGGGCCCTCCCCCGGAGGGCGTCCTCACCGCACATCGCCCGCAAGGAGGCCAGCCCTCAACCGAGCTGTAAGTGAACAAAAGTACTTTTGTAAATATATCCTGCTTCATCTCTAAGAATAATAACCGAGACATATATCTTGCAGTCCGGCTCGTAGCCCCTCTCAGTAGAGTTCGTCTTGGGGGGTCTTCTTCCGGAGATGATGGAGAGCGAAACGCCTCCTCCTGCCTCCCCGCCTCATGGGGCGGACGACCCCGAGGTGTCGTCACGGAGGATTTCTACTGATCCGCAAAGGCTAGAAGGTAAGTCTTCGGCTGCTCGAAGTCCAGAGTATTCGGCTCCCAAGGGGAGCACCAGAAAGAGTCCGGGATTGTCCGGTGCACAATCGGACACACTAATGGGTCTTCTGGAGCAAGCGGCTATCTCATAGGTGCATTGTACCTTAATGGGTACGGTGGTTGAGAGGATTTCATCCGCCACAAGCGGGTTGAATGAAGCTTTTACGAGCCTGCTAAGAGGCTTTGAGGTACGCAAAGTAATATGTATATTTTTGGTTGTACCGCACACGATAGGTGTGCTCTGTATAGATAGTATCCCCTGAGACTCTGGTTGCCGTCCAAGGGCGGCGAACAGAGGATCATAGTCCCAGGTAATGATCCCGTTGCTTTCATGTGCAGGCGGCTGAAGGTCCGGCCACTGACCGGACTACTAATTTCGCCGAGTTGAGGTGATAGCTTGAAGTGGCGGATGCCGACATCAGGCTTGTGAACAAGCGGCTTGATGAGGCACAGGGTATGTATTTTCGGATTGTCGGCCAATATTAAGAGGAGCTTGATGCTAGTATCTATAATATGATATGACTGCAGATGGAGCTGCTGCCGTGGAGACTCTTCGGGCGGAACTTGCCCAAGCCAAGGACTAAGCCAGGAGAAGTGACGCGGCCACCATAAAGGCAGCAGAGGAGTTAAGAGCCGAACGGGCTGCTCATCGCCAGAGCAAAGATAAAATAGCCAAGATGGTTGTTGAGCTGAAAGATGCCGCCAGCCGATATGAGCTCCTTAAAAGAGAGAGCCAGGCAAAAGTGGCTGATCGACAGAAGGCCTTGGAAGAAGCCAAGGAAACTTGCTCTGAGATAAGAGCGGCAAGGGAGGAGATTTGTCAAGCCGGAGAGATCACGGCTGGGAAGCCCTTTCTGTTGCGGACGAAGTTCGAAGATCCGAAGTATGCCCCTCTGGATCAATTATTGAGTGCTGAGGACGCGTACTTGGACTTGGCAAAGAGTGCAGCTGATGCGACTGAGTATATCAAAGATCAGAAAGATCATGAGGTGGAAAGGTTGTTCTGGTCGCAGTTCAGTGCTCCAAAGCGCCCGCTGCTGTTAAACGAACAAATGGCCAAGTGGGCCGAGCTCCATAGGTTGTCCGGGCTTGCCATGAGGTCTGTCGTGGATCATCTTTGGACGAAGGGACTAAGGCCGGACAGTTATTTTGGCTTAGTGCAACGATTCCTTGGTGTTGTGCCGCATATCGACGCTGTAAAGAGGTCGGCGTGCATAGAGGGTGCGCGGATGGCTCTTGCCCATGTTAAAACATATTGGGTAGGGATGGAGGCCACCGCTATTGCAACCCGGGGTCTGGCCGGAGGCCAGGACCCGGCCAAGCACTATTTTGAAGAAGTCCTAGAAGGTGCCCATTTAATAGAGGCTCACACTACAAAAAAAGGACACATCCGTGACATTTTGGGCCGAACGGAATTTTTTTCTGTCATACATATGACACTTCTATGATGATAATTGTGACAAAACCCGGTATCATCATAGATGTGGTGGGCTCCTACTTTTATGACAAAAAATCATGACAGAAAATGGGATTTTCGTCCTGGGCGGGCTGGAGACGCAGCTGCATGACATTCTTTGGGCCGTCCATGACAGAAAAACAGTGGTAGAAGTGAGGGCGAGGAAAATTTTGGGGAGTTCCCAGTTACGGTGGGAGGTCGGGGGCTGAGCGATGCGCGTTTCTCTTGTACACGTACGCGCGTGTGTGCGAGGCGTTGGCTCTAACTGAACCCGAGAGAGGCGTTGGGCTCTAACTGAACCCGAGCGATTGAACACTGCAGGCTATGCGTTACTGAACCTGAGCGATCGATCGATGGCTGTTAACTGAACCCGATCGAGCGATTCCTTCGCTACTACTGCTAACTGAAGGCGATCGATTGGATGAACA
>NC_041383.1:681205357-681267677 GCF_002162155.2 Triticum dicoccoides | reverse complement strand
TGAACAGTGAGCGGTGGCATTGCCTCTAGATGAACAGGACCCCGTGGTGTGGAGGGTTGGATGAACAGTAGACGGTGGAGGGGTGCCCGTGGAGGGGTGGTTGAACAGGACCCCGTGGTGTGTTGGAGGGCTGGATAAACAGTAGACAGTGGAGGCGTGCCCGTGGAGGGGTGGTTGAACAGTAGCCGGTGGAGTAGCACGCAGTGAAGGCTGGATGAACAGGAGCCTGTGGATGAACAGTCACAGGTGGAGGCTGGAGGAGGTCGACGGTGGATGAACAGTAGCCCGTGGAGGCTGGAGGAGGTCGACGGTGGAGATGAACAATATCCCATGGAGTCCCGTTTTGTGGTACGCCACACCCCTCTCGATCAACAGGACCCCCATTTCGACTGTAGCGCTCCAAAACAAGTCCATTTCATCCGTTTTGCGGTACGCCACACCCCTCCGATCAACAGGACCCCCGTTTCGTCAGTTTTGCGGTATGCTACACCCCTACCATCAATAGGACCCCCGTTTCGACCGTAGGAGGTCCGTTTCGTCAGTTTTGCGGTACGCCACACCCCTCCCGATCAACAGGACCCCCGTTTCAACCGTAGGAGGTCCGTTTCCTTCGTTTTGGGGTACGCCACACCCCTCCCGATCAACAGGACCCCGTTCCGAACGTAGGAGGTCCGTTTCCTCCGTTCTGCGGTACGCCAGGCCTCGTTTCCATCGCCTGTTCCATCCAAGCCCTCCCGATGAACACGACCACGCATTCCGTTCTGACCCAGCCGGTTGGCTCCCCATGAACACGATGACAATGCTATTTCTCCATTCCGACCCAGCCATGTACGTATGCGCGAGTAGGCGTTCGAGACCCTGTCCGTATGTACGTACGTGGCCATATTTTCTTTCTTGCACCCTGGCCGCTGTACGTACGTGTACAAGCTACGCGCCTCTACTACGACATGTGCGCGCCTCTACTACGACACGTGTGCGCCTCGAATCGACTAGTATATATGTACATACATGTTCGCGACCAGAATGACAACGCTACATATGCTTCGACCAGGTGGGTCTCGACTGTCAAGCACTTCCTTGCGTGTGAAGATGTAGCTGGTGGGTCCCAGCAGTAAGGGGGGCGAATCGTTTTTTTTCCCGGACGCACTTCCTTGCGTGCGAAGATGTAGCTGGTGGGTCCCAGCAGTCAGGGGGAAACGTTTTTTTCACAAAATACGGTGGCCCGTCCGGTGGGTCCCCGCTGTCAGGTGGAGGAATAATTATTTTCTGCGTAATAAGGAGGCACTTCCTTGCTGCAACCGTGGACCTAGCTGTCAGCCTCTCCACGTACAGCCCATGTCTGATGGAAGTCATTCCTTGACCACGTTCACCACGCCGCACTGAGAGCACCAGGGCGGTGGACGACGGCGAGGCCTAGGAAGGGGACGACGGGGAGCCGGCGAAGACGCGGCAGTGGAATCCCGCGCGGAGAGGAGTACGAGGGTTCACTGGTTCGGCTGCGGTGTGAGGCTGCCGTCACCGCAGGGCCTGGCCAGCGGTGGGAATAGTAGGGGGCGCTGAGGCCTCCGTGGCAGCACAACCGGCCACGAGAGGCAGGAGCATGCGGCACGACCGGCGCTGCTTTGGGCGGCTGGAGCAAGAAGACGAGAGGTTGAAGAAGCACTACGGCCGTTAGATGGACATCGTACGGTCACTGGAGCTAGAATCGTTTATATTGTCTAAGTTGACAAAGCCCTCCATCCCCATCAACTTAGTAGGCCCACAAGTAAGCCTCCCACCAAGGTGGGTCCCAGCTAGCAGGGGGGTATTCATTTTTTTTGTGCGTAATAAGGAGGCACTTACTTGCGTGCGAAGATATAGCTGGTGGGTCCGACATATCAGCGGGGCGAATGTTTTTTTCGCAAAATACAGAGGCCCTTCCGATGGGTCCCAGCTGTCAGGTGGAGGAATCATTATTTTGCGCGTATAGTCCACGGCCGATGGATGTCGTTCGTTGACCGCGTTGACCAAGCCGCGCCGAGAGCACCATGACGGTGGACGACGACGAGGCCTAGGAAGGGAACGACACGGAGCCGGGGAAGACTTGACAATGGTTGCCCACGTGGTGGGGAGTACGAGGGTTTACCGGTACGGCTTCCATCACCGGAAAATAATAGGAGGTGTGGGTGAGTAGAGGAATGGCTTGGCCAGCAATGAAGTAGGGTGGGTGTCGGGGGTTGGATGCGACATATGCCAAAGGATGGCTTATCATGGTGGGAGCGAGTAGAACATCGCCAGTGCCCGGAAGCGGGATGAGGCGAAGACATGCACGCCGGCGGAACTTACCCAGCTTCGGGGCTCTCCTAGGAGATAACACCCCTACTGATGCTCTACGGGGTCTCCGCATGATCACTAAGGCGAAGTGACTACAATGGTGCTCCTGGAGCTCTTTCGGGAGGCAGGAGAGGGCAAGGCTAGCTCTCTCCTCCCTATGCTATCTGGTCTATCTCTATCAAGGTCCGAACCCTTTGCATGGGTGCCCCGGGGGGTTTATATAGGCCTACCCCCCGGGTGTACAATAGTAATCCGGCTGGACGCGGGTCCCAGCTGTCTGTCTCTCAGGCCGCCGTCCTCCCCGCCGGCTTCTGGGGCCCGCCGTCTGGCGGGTCCCGCGGACAGGCTTGATACTGTAGCGGTACTCCTGATGACGCAGGCTTGGTCATTGGGTCGTGGCAACAGTGCTGCCGTCTATCGGGCGATCACTGTCGCCATTCCCCATCCTATCTGGTTAATGCTCGTGGGGCCCTGGGGAGGAGTCGGCCGACTCCAGGGAGGCCCACTCCCACAGGTCCGTCTTCGGGGCGCTCAGGCCGCCTTCGGCCCACCCACTGATAGGCGGCCCCGCCGCCTTCGGGCCGTACAGGCCGGCGTCGTGGGCATAGTGCATTGTGCACTGTGGCTGAGGTCAGGGCAGGCATGGCAACAGTGCCACGCCTCGCCGGAGATCTTCCAGCGATACGGCTCACTGTAGCCATGCCGACCCTTCGTAAGCAGGGGGAACGGCCACGCCGTGACCGTGCCCCACATCGTACTTCGAGATGAGGGAGGAGTCACGGGCCGAATCTCCATAGTCGGCCTCTCTGGAGGTCGCCAGCTTGGAGTCGGCTTATCTCAGAGTCGCCGTCTGGGACTCGGCTTGTCTTGGAGTCGTCGTCTGGGACTCGGCTTGTCTTGGAGTCGTCCCTGGGACTCGGCATATTTTGGAGTCGCTCCTGGGACTCGGCTTGAGGGGCGCGGCCTGCCCCGATGTCTTGAAAGGACCTGGGACTCGGGTTAGCCTACCCGTGGCCCATTACTCCGATGGTAGTCCCCGAAGCTGGTGAAGCCCTGCGGACGCTGCATTGTGGGGCTTCAACAGTTTCAACCTTCCTGGAGCGGACTCTGGAACTCGGCTGCCATCTTCCCTCGGGCCGACTGTCGAGAGTCGGATGTTTTTTAGCGAAGAGCCGCAGCTCGAAAGTCGCGGCGGGGAACCAGGCGGCGTGCCTGATACGCTTCCCCGCAGTCATCAAGGCGGTCCTATCGCGTGGCGCCACGTGGAGAGGACAGTCTGCCCGCCCACGCGCGCGACGGGACGGGCCGTCAGGCGGGGCCCGCCACTACCGTGCCTCGGCATATGAACGGATCCGTTGCGGCCGTGGACGGTTGGTTTTCCCACGTTGTTACTGCGGGCAGTAACTTCGTGGGGGTAAATCGTGGGGCGGCGTGGGGCATCGCGCGCAGTTAATCCCACGCCCGCCGCCTCGGCTTCTCAGCCCATAGGGCTATAAGTAGGCGGGGGGGAGCGGAGCGGCACAGCACACGCGCCCTTCTCCCCCGCTTCCCCGCCTCATCTTGCCTTCTCTCCCTCCTGCCTGTGCCGTTGAGCAAGAGCACTCCACACCATGGCGATGAGCTCTTCCTTCGCCGCGGCCCCCGCCGTCGCCACGCGCTCCGGCGTGTGGGACGGCTCAGAGGTAGAAGAGGAACACATCGAGTTCCTCCGCCAGACACGCCGTCTCCCCAGCGCGGACCTTGTGCGCGCCTGCGCCGCGACGGAGGGGGAGATCCGGCCGACGCCGGAGGAGGGCGAGCGGGTCATCTTCCGCTTGCACCTCATGCACGGCCTGGGGCTGCCGGCGAGCGGCTTCTTCCGCTCGTTCTTGGAGTTCCATAGCCTTCAACCGCACCATCTCACTCCGAATATGGTGGTGTTGCTCTCCACCTTCGCCACTCTGTGCGAAGCTTTTCTCGGCGTTCTCCCCACCATCGAGCTGTGGCGAGAATTCTTCTCTTCTAAGCTCGGCACGCAAGTCGCCGGCATACCGGCTCAGTGCGGCGCCTACATCGCGGTGCGGCGCTCGACAGCCGACAACCCTTTTCCTCCCATCACGCTGATCAAGTCGGTGAAGATGTGGCAGCGCTCATATTTCTACGTGAAGAACATCTCCTCCAACGGCGACTGGGTCAACCTGCCGCCTTACAATGCCGCCCCCCTAACTGGGAGGCTCCCTAGCTGGTCTCACCGAGTGAAGATGCTGACTCCCGCCGGAGCCACCGCCGTAGCGCGACTCCGAGTCTTGACGCAGTCGGAGGGTCTCGTCGGGGCCGACTTGCTGGCCGCCTTCGTGGCGCGCCGAGTTCTCCCGCTCCAAGGCCGGCCTCACCTGATGTGTCAGATGAGCGGCCTTCGAGACCCAAGTCGGATGAGCACCAAGGAGATGCCCCGCAAGGAGGTGGCGAACTTGGTGAACCATATCATGCACTGCGAGTTCGAGGAGGACTGGCAGTTCGACAAGGAGCCGTACTCGCGCGACAACCCCCCACCAGTGGTAAGTCGCGTCCCCCTATTGTTTCGTCGTCTTTGCGGCCGACTCCGGCTTCTGACTCTTGTCGGTTTCTTCTGAGCTAGAACCCCCTCATGCAGCCTGCAGCCGGCGCCACAAGACAGCCCCGCGAGTATGTTCCCAATCGTGCGGACAGCGACGTCGACGACCCCGACCTGGGGGCGGCGGCGATGGAAGCCGACGCCGAAGGCGGGGGAGACGGAACAGAAGGCGGCTTCAGGCCCTCGGCCACCTTCGCCGACTGGCCTGACGACGATGCCGAAGGGGAAGTCACCCCGCGCCACCAGCCGAGGATCGGCTCATCGGGCGCCGGCTCCTCCGCCGGCCTGGCTGGCCAAGGCGGCGCGAAGAGGCATCACGCCGGGCCGAGTGCGCCCGGCGGCAAATTGAAGAAGCTCAAGGGGGCGGCCGCCGCGACCAAACGGGAGGAGGCGGCCGCGAAGGCCAACCGCTTCCGTAGGGAAGTGAGAAGGCCGCCGCTAGTCTCTGCGTAAGTCTTTGTGCTTTTTATTTTCCTTCGTTGAATCTTGTCCGAGTCTTCTTTTATTCTCCCTCCATTCTTCTTCAGGGCCCCTCTTTCCCTTGAGAGAGTCGCCGTCCCCTCCGTAATGGGGTCGGCAGAGACGTCCGCCAATACTCGGCGGGCCGACCCTGCCGCCGACCTCCGGGAGGCGACGGAGCGAAATGCGCGGGAGAAGCGTGAGGAGGAGGAGGAGGCCAAACGTCTGGAGAAGGAGGAAGCCGACAAGGCGGCCGCCTCCGCCCAGAAGAAGCTGGAGGATGCCAAAGCCGCCCTTGCGGCGAGACAGCGTGCCGAGGAGGCCGCGCATCGCCGATCGGCGATGCTCGTCCCCCCATTGTCATCTGCACCGCCGCCTCCGGAGTTCACGGGGCAGACCGGAGAGGCCGGCACCGAGAACCCCGTCGTGGAGAAGGAGAGCGGCGAGGCTTCTATGTCGGACACTCTCGTGCCGCCACCACCGCCTCCACCGCCGTCTGGGAGACCGCACGGCAAACAGCCGGTGGGTCCGTCGGAGCCGCCGATCACAGACGAGGCCGAGGCACGGCTGCTTCTCCAAGTCGCCTCGCCAGTGCGCCGCCTTCTTTAGAGGGCAACCTCGGCGCGGCGACCTAGGGAGACCGGCGCTGCCATCTCGGCAACCCTAGACGCCGAGGCCACAAGCGCCGCGCCCACCGGGTGGTTGCGCGGAGGCGGCACCGGGCCGCTGAACCAAGCGCTTCTGGACGTTCAGGCGAAGCTGCGCGCTGAAGGCGACACCCTTCAAACTTGCACCAGGGCGCATCTGGCAGCACGGACGGCCGTCCGAGTATGTTTCCCTCTTCTTTTTTATTCTTGTTTTTCTCAGTGGGGGCGCGCCAGCGCACCCACTGGGTGTAGTCCCCGAGTTCCGGGCCGGCTGTTGAGCAGGCGGTTCGGAACTCCCTCTGGCGAGTTCCAAATACTAACTTTGTCTTCAGTGACTTATTGTAGGAGTATCACAACCTCCGCGCCACTGCCTTCAACCGCAATGTTGAGGAGTTGAGCAAGCGGGCTGCCGACTTGTCGGAAAGCCAGAGTAAGTTCTTCTTCTTCGCGGGGGCGCCCTGGCGCACCCGCGGGCTGTAGTCCCTGAGATTCGGGCCGACTGCTGAGCAGTCTGGCCGGATCTTCCCGGCGATCTTCTTTGCTGACGACTTATTTGTCTCTTCTTTCGTTCTTCAGAAGCCAACGCCGCTCTTCAGGAGCAGCTGGGCGAGGCCAATACTGCCCAGTGTGCCAAGGAAGAGGGGTGTGGCAAGCTTGCCACGAAGCGCGACCTGCTGGCGGCGCAGCTGGCCGAGCAGAAGGAGCTGCTCAAGAAGGCGCAGGACGAGGCTGAGAAGAGGGAGACCGCTCTCCTGGCCGAGTTCGAGAGCGAGCGCTCCTCCTGGACTGACAGGGAGGCGATGCTGACCTCCGTCTTCCACGAGATCGAGGATATCGTTGATGGTAAGTTTCTTTCGTTTCTTCAGGCTTCCGACTATGTGTCAGGTCGACTTCTAATTTTTCGGCTTGCTTCTTTTTTGTCTTGGCAGACTTCTTCCCTAGTCACACGCAGGCGGTCCCTCTGGCCATCGAGGCTGCTCGTGAGGCGCGAAGGGCAAACGGTGAGGAGATCGTCGCTAATGCCCCCCGAACCATCGACGAGCAGCTTCTGAGCATTGAAGCCCGTCTTCATCACGCTCACCGGCTGATGCGCCGGATTCAGCGTGCCGGCGCCCAGGCGGTTGCCACCCTGCAGCCAGACATGCCGGCTCCGCGCACCGCCAGTCGGACCGCCGACTGGCTGGAAGTCGCCGCCGGCCATCTTGAAGCTTGGAAGGGCTCCTCGGCCCGGGCCGGAGCACGCCGGGCCTTGGAGTTCGTCAAGGCGTGGTATCCAGGGCTGGACCTGGACCGTCTGGCCGCGTTCTGGTCAGAGGCCCAGGCCGAGCTGGAGGCCGTGGAGGGCTCCCTTATCGAGCGTGCGGAGGCCATCGCCGAGTACACGGACACCAGTGTCTTTGTGCCCGAGCAGGCTGAAGGCGGCGAGGAAGTGCCGCCAGAGTGGTTCGGCATGAACCCGGAGTATGGCGAGGACTCGGCGGAGGTGATCGACTCCAGCACCGAGGAGGAGGACGAGGCGGAGGACGGAGGCGAGGCGAAGGTGCCAGAAGACGGAGCAGGCGGCCAGCCTCAGCTCGACCGCACCTCCAGCAACGAGCCGCGACGAGAGAAGGCGACTGCCGCCGGAGGCGGTCAAACCGAGACCGCCCAGCCGACTGCCCCGGTGCCTGACACCGCCGTCTCCTCCGATCCTCCGATCCCGGATGCCGCCTCCTAGGCTGCCTTTTCCGCCTCTGCTTGTCTGTCTTAGTAATCTTTTGAAAACTTTGTTATATTCGAACAATTCCACCCGCGGGGTGTATCTTGAACTTCTATTCGAAGATTCGGCCAAGGGCCTATGTAAATATTTATCCGATTTCCGTCTTTCCTTGCTTACTGCTCTTTAGGCTTTTCCCTTTGCCGTCTTCCTTCAGTCGCTGCCTTGCCAGTCGGACAGCCGCTCTGCGGACTGTCGCTGGGTCAAGTGCTTGGCTACTTTGGGAAGGCAAGTAGTTGGCTGTTTAGAGTTTCTTTTAGCAAGTCGGATAGAAAGCGACAGGCCGACTACCCAAGAGTCGGCTTTCTGCTTCAGAAATGCTGGAGGCCGTCTTAAGCTATGTTCGTGCTTTAGGTCCTTAGCCATTTTTCGTGTGGGCGCTCGTTCTTCCTCACTCCTGCCCGCCTCACAGTCGCTCTGCGAGCTGCGGCTTTGCCAGGAGGCGGATTGGGCACCGCGCACTACTTGTCTAACTATGGGAAGCTCCTCATAGCGCAAGGCGGCGAGTCTCCGTGCCGACTAGTCTGGCCCGGTGCCAAGCGGCTTGTAATGGAAGTAATGTACTCGAAGGCATAATTCTTATCATACAGATAACAAAAAGGCAGTCCCCGAGCTCGTGTCGGGGGGCCCAAGGTCTTAGTACTTTAATACAAAGGTGTAGTGTGATACATACTGCCTCAACTGTAAAATCTTCGAAGAAGATTTGCATTCCACGGGCGCTCTATCTCTTTGCCAGAGTCGTCCCTCTTGCGCGCTTGGGGCTTCTGAGCGTCGATCAGATAGTAGGCGTCGTTCCCTAGCACCTTGCTGATGATAAAGGGGCCTTCCCAAGGTGCCGACAGCTTGTGCTGGCCGGCTGTTTGCTGGATCAGCCGGAGCACAAGGCCGCCTTCTTGGAAAGATCTTGGCCTGACCTTCCTGTTGTAGTATCAACGCAGACTCTGCTGGTAGATGCTGGACCGGCTGAGTGCCAACAGCCGGCCCTCTTCCAGCAGATCGACGCCGTCTTGACGTGCTTCTTCTGCTTCTTCCTTGGTGTACATGGTGACTCGCGGGGAGTCAAATTCTATGTCCGTTGGGATGACGGCTTCGGCACCATAGATGAGGAAGAAGGGTGTGAAGCTGGTTGACTTGTTTGGAGTCGTGCGCAGACTCCAGAGGATGGCTGGCAGCTCCTCGAGCCAACAGCCGGCAGATCGCTCCAGCGGTACGACGAGTCGAGGCTTGATGCCGGATAAGATGAGGCTGTTCGCTCGCTCCACCTGGCTGTTTGACTGCGGATGGGCAACGGACGCTAAGTCCAGTCGGATGCCCTGCTCGTGCAGAAACGGGCCAAGGCGCCTTTGGCAAAATTTGTGCCATTGTCGGTGATGATGCTGTGTGGGATGCCGTACCGAGTTGTGATGTCAGCGAATAAGGTCACTGCAGTCAGACCATTCAACTTCTTGATGGGTTTCACCTCCACCCACTTGGTGAATTTGTCCACTGCGACAAGTAGGTGAGTCAAGCCACCTCGTGCCGTCTTGAATGGTCCCACCATGTCCAGGCCCCAGACTGCAAAGGGCCAGGCGATGGGGATAGTCTTGAGTGCGGAAGCTGGCTGAAGTGGCTTAGAACGGAAAATCTGGCACCCCTTGCACTTTTGGACTAACTCTTTGGCCTCTTCCAGGGCAGTTGGCTAGAAGAAACCGTGCCGGAAGGCTTTGGCGACGAGTGCCCTGGAGGCCGCATGGTGACCGCACTCGCCTTCATGGATGTCTCTGAGGATTGCTTGGCCTTGTTCTGCCTCGACGCAGCATTGGAAGATGCCAGTAACGCTGCTCCTGACCATCTCTCTGTTGGCTATGGTGTAGGCTGCTGCTCAGCGTTGCACTTGCCGAGCCAAGATTTCATCAGCTGGCAGCTCTCTGTTTACTAAGAACCTGAGGATGGGTTGGGCCCATGAAGGTGTTGCTATTTCTTCAACTGCCACTAGTGCGACTTGGACAAGGGCGGCCGGGCTGGAAGGCGGCGGGTCGGAGTCCGTAGCCGCTTGCTGATTTGACAAAGTCCCGGGGCTGATGGAGCAGTCCCCAGGCCGAGCTCTGGGGTCTTCGATCTTGCCACTGCAGTCTCCGGGCCGGGTTCTGAAGTCCCCGGGCCGGCTTTGACTGTGTGTTTCTTGGAGTCGGATCCGTCTTCCTCAGGCGGAGCCGGGACAAAGATTGAATCTGATTCTGGTGACGGCTTGATAGAAGGCTTGAGGAGGCGCCAAAGGACGACACCAGATGGTATTGTCTGGCGGGTGGAGCCGATTCGTGCCAAGGCGTCTGCTTGGTCGTTGTCGTTCCTTGGCACGTGGAGGAACTCGCACCCCTCGAAGTATCCGCTGAGTTGCTGGACGAGGAAACGGTAGCTCACCATATTTGCGTCCTTGGCGTCCCAATCGCCGGATGACTACTGGACCACCAAGTCAGAGTCGCCATAAAACAGGATCCGGCGAATGCCGAGTTCTTTGGCAAGCCGGAGCCCGTGGATGAGCGCCTCGTACTCGGCCACGTTGTTGGAGGCGGCGAAGTGGATCTGCAGCGCATATCTGAGCTTGTCGCCCTTGGGGGAAGTGAGGACGACGCCGGCTCCCAAGCCGGTGCGCATCTTGGAGCCGTCGAAATGCATCCGTCAATGGGTGGAGTCGGGCGCTGGCGGCAGATACTGGGTCTCGGCCCAGTCGACGAGGAAGTCGGCCAGTGCTTGCGACTTGATGGCGGTGCGGGGCTCGTAGTAGATGGTGTAGGGAGCCAGATCGATGGCCCATTTGGCCACTCGGCCAGAAGCATCTCGGCTTCCGATGATCTCGGCCAGTGGAGCTGTGCAGACCACAGTGATTGGATGCTCCTGGAAGCAAGGCTTCAATTTCTTGGCGGCAAAATGCACGCCGTAGCACATCTTCTGGTAATGGGGGTAGTTCTGCTTGGAGGTCGACAGTACCTCGGTCAAGTAATATACCGGTCTCTGGACAGGTAGCGCCTTGCCCTCCTCTTTGCGCTCGACTACAATGATTGTGCTGACTACTCGGCTGGTGGCGGCAATGTATAGGAGCATGGGCTCTTTGGGAGTCGGAGCCACCAGCACAGGGGGAGTAGTTAACATCTTCTTTAGTTGGAGAAAAGCCTCGTCCGCCTTGGGAGTCCACTCAAAGAAGGTCGTCTTCTTCATGAGCTGATACATGGGGAGAGCCTTCTCGCCCAGTCGACTGATGAATCGGCTGATGGATGCCAAACAGCTGGTGAACTTCTGCACATCTAACAGTCGTCTGGGTGCTTCCATCCTCTCGATGGCCTTGATCTTCACAGGATTGCACTCTATGTCGCGTTCGGAGACCAGGAAACCGAGGAGCTGGCCGGCTGGTACTCCAAAAACGCACTTCTCTGGGTTGAGCTTGATCTGCAATCGACGCAGATTCTCAAAGGTTTCCTTGAGGTCCTCCAGCAAGGTTCCACGCTTCTCCGTCTTCACCACTACATCATCCACATAGACGTGGGCATTTCTGCCGAGTTGCTTCAGGAGGCACTTCTGCATGCAACGTTGAAAGGTGGCGCCGGCATTTCTCAAGCCGAACGTCATGGTCAGGTAGCAGAAGGCTCCAAACGGCGTGATGAAGGCGGTCTTCAGTCTGTCAGCCGGGTTCAGCTTGATCTGGTGATATCCTGAATATGCGTCTAGGAAACTCAACAGCTCGCATCCGGCTGTGGAGTCTATCACCTGGTCAATTCTTGGCAGAGCAAATGGGTCTTTGGGGCAAGCTTTGTTGAGGCTCGTGTAGTCAATACACATCCGCCATTGCTTATTCTTCTTCAACACTAGGACTGGGTTTGCCAGCCATTCTGGAAAGAACACCTCCATAATGAAGCCGGCCGCCAGGAGTCGGGCTATCTCTTCTCCAACAACTCTTCTCTTCTCTTCTGACAGGCGGCGCAAGGGCTGCCTGACGGGCTTTACATCAGATCGAACATGTAACTTGTGCTTGGCGAATTCCGTCGGTACACCTGGCATGTCTTTGGGGGACCATGCGAAGATGTCTCGATTCTCACGGAGGAAATTGACGAGCTCGCCTTCCTATTTGCTGTCTAGGTTTGAACCTATGACAGCGTGCCTTTCCGGATGCTCCAGGTCCAAAGGTATCCACTTTGTCTCTTTAGCCGGCTTGAACGAGCCCTCAACTTCTGATTCCTTGGGGTCGGGCGACATCTCCGGCTGCTTGCCGGCCATCGCCACAGCCCGATCAAGGAGCCGCCTCTCAGCCGCGATCACCAGAGACTCGGCCAGCCGACTACTCTCGGCCGCGCAGGCGGAAGACTTCCTGTAGTCACCGGCCACGGTCAGGATCCCCTTTGAACTTGGCATCTTCATCTTGAGGTAAGCATAGTGGGGGACTGCCATGAACTTGGCCAAAGCAGGTCGGCCAAGCAGTGCCTGGTATGGGCTCTCGAGGTCCACCACCTCAAACCACACTGGCTCTCGGTGAAAATGGTCTTTGTCTATCTGGATCTTGCCGATTGGGGAGCAGGAAAGGCCAGGTACGATGCCGTGGAAAACAGTCCGGCTGCTCTGAAGCTGTCTTCGCTTGATTCCTAATTTCTCCATAGTATCCTTGTACAGGATGTTGATGCTGCTGCCTCCGTCTATCAATACTCGCGAGAAGCGAGCGGCCCGCCTATCAGTAGCCAAGGTCGCGCTCAAAACCAAGGCGCAGGAGCCCGGATTCAGCATCACCTCTGGGTGATCAGCTCTGCTCCAACTGATAGGCCTCTCGGACCAATGCATGAATTCCGGAGTATCTGACGCCACTTCGTTTACTTCTTGCTGCTGTTGGCGCCTGTTGCGCCGGTCATCTGCTACACTGGTGAACACCACATAGGCTCCGTGCTCATCCGGAAACTCGTCTTGCACGGCGCCGACTGGCCTGGCCGCTGCCTGCTGAGGCGGCGGAGGAGGCGGCGGCCCAGCAGGCGGCGGAGGGAGGAGGCCGTCTCCCTTGGCGATTTTGGTAAGCCAGTGGCACTTCCGAGTGGTATGGTTTGACGGCTTCGCGCTGCTGTGGAACTTGCAGGGGCCATCGAGAGTCTGCTTGTAAGAGAAGGCCGGCAACCAGTTGGACTTGCCGCCTTTCTGCCACTTCGCCGGAGGCTGCCCCTCAGGCTATTGGTCTTCAACCGTTGCGACCTGCCGACTGCTGGAAGTCGGCTGCGGGGCCTTGCGCTTGTGATCATTCTGCTGCTGTCTCCGACTGGTGTCTCCAGCTGGAGTTCTGGGAGCTTGAGGGGCTACTTTGCCAGTCGCACTAACTTGAATCTCTGTCTTCATAGAGGAGTCGGCCGTGGCATATTTGTCTGCAATGACCAGCAACTCGTCGAGGGTCTCTGGCTCGTCGCAGAGGAGCCTGTGCTTGAGGAGGGTGCCTTCTCTGCACCCGGCGGTAAAGTACTCGATAGCCTGCACCTCGTGCACGCCCTCGCAGGAGTTCCAGAGTTCGCCCCATCGCGTGAGGTAGTCGCGAGTCGACTCGTCTTGGCCTTGCACGCACAAGGAGAGCTGGCGCGGCTTGGGGGTCGCTTGTACGTGCTGGTGAAGTTGCGGACGAAAGCCTCGGTGAAGTCGACCCAACTGTTGATGCTGCGGGACTTCAAACTGTTCAACCATGTCCGGGTCGTGCCCTGGAGCATGAGCGGAACGTACTTCACGGCGACTCGCTTGTTGCCGTTTGCTATGTTGACGGCCATGGAGTAGTCGATCAGCCAGTCTTCGGGCTTCACGGAGCCGGTGTACTTGGGTGTGTCTCGAGGGAGCGTGAACCCTTTGGGGAAAGGCTCGTCTCGGATGCGGGGCCCAAAGCAAGGCGGACCCAGCTCATCTTCTTCTTCTAGCGCCAGGGATCGATGGAGTCGATCGATCCGGTGGCGGGCGTCATTCTCTCCAACTCCCTCTCGGCGACCAAGGCGGCCACCGAGAGTCGGATGCTCAACGGGCGGCAGGGAAACTCGTCGCTCCCTTCTCGGCGGGGGAGGCAGACAATCGTCCTGCCGCTCTACTGCTCTTGGACGGTCGTCTTGGTCGCGCTCGATGGTGAGGTGAGTCCGACTGCGACTGACAGCTGGCTCTTTGTCTTTTCTTCCGCGGACTCCGACAGTCGGCGTCCTGGACGTCGCGCCTTGATCTCGGCGGGGAGGCAAGTCGTTGTAGGGTTGCTGCGGCGCATTGGTGCGGCCGCCGGCCGCGTTCTGCGTAGAAACCACGTCGAGGAGTTGCTGGACTCGCTCCGTCATCATGCGGCGCTCTTCGCCTTCGAAGTTCTTTAGCTCGTCAGTCGCCGCTTGGGCGGCGCGGATGTTCTCCGCAGGGGTAGCGTATATGGGGCGACTGGCCCCGAACAAGTCGGCGATGGCCACGCCGCGCTGCCGGACCGCGCCTAGGCGGCTAGGCCCCGTCGGAGCCGGCGAGCCGCCCACGGCACGATCCATTTCGCGCTGGTAGGCTTCTGATAAGCGCCTCATGCTTGCCAGCTTCTTGGCGCCTTCGATGATCAGAAGGCGGCGTGTCTCCAGCATCTCGGCGTCAGCATCCTCCAGGATGGGTGCCGTCAGGTCTCGTAGAGCCGCGTCGAGCGGGTCATGAGCTCCCTCGCTGGAGTGCTCGCCATGACTAATAACGAGCACCTCCGTGACGGCGCTTCCGCCGCCTCCCTCACAAGGGAGCGGCTCGTCGTAAATCACCACGTTGGAGGGGAACGTGTTAAGCGACACGCTGTCGGAGTCGACCAGCATCGGGTCAGTGGAACCTACGGACTCCAAGTCCACGACAGGCTCGCCGGTGACGTGGAGATGGTCGAGGAGGCCCGCGAGGAGGCTTTCAGGGCCGCCTGTGCCCGCACCGGATGCAGGCTCATCGGAGATGCTAACCTCGCCAAGAAGGTCAGCGAGGCAGCTCGCCGCGCAGGCGTCGTCGGCGCCTTGCAGCACGTCGGGGCAAGCGCCATCGGGCGTGCCGGGCTGGCTACGCACGCGGGGGAGGAAAAGGGTTCCCATCCAGAGCAGGTCTCCGGACGATGGTGCACCTCGCCCCACGGTGGGCACGAAATGTCGGGGGTTGGATGCGACATATGCCAAAGGATGGCTTATCATGGTGGGAGCGAGTAGAACGTCGCCGGTGCCCGGAAGCGGGATGAGGCGAAGACATGCACGCCGGCGGAACTTACCCAGCTTTGGGGCTTTCCTAGGAGATAACACCCCTACTGCTGCTCTGCGAGGTCTCCACATGATCACTAAGGCGAAGTGACTACAATGGTGCTCCTGGAGCTGTTTCGGGAGGCAGGAGAGGGCAAGGCTAGCTCTATCCTCCCTATGCTATCTGGTCTATCTCTATCAAGGTCCGAACCCTTTGCATGGGTGCCCCGGGGGGTTTATATAGGCCTACCCCCCGGGGGTACAATAGTAATCCGGCTGGGCGCGGGTCCCAGCCGTCTGTCTCTCAGGCCGCCGTCCTCCCCGCCGGCTTCTGGGGCCCGCTGTCTGGCGGGTCTCGTGGACAGGCTTGATACTGTAGCGGTACTCCTGATGACGCAGGCTTGGTCATTGGGTCGTGGCAACAGTGCCGCCGTCTATCGGGTGATCACTGTCGCCATTCCCCATCCTATCTGGTTAATGGCTCGTGGGGCCCTGGGGAGGAGTCGGCCGACTCCCACAGGTCCGTCTTCAGGGCGCTCAGGCCGCCTTCGGCCCACCCACTGATAGGCGGCCCCGCCGCCTTCAGGCCGTACAGGCCGGCGTCGTGGGCACAGTGCGTTGCGCATTGTGGCTGAGGTCAGGGCAGGCATGGCAACAGTGTCGTGCCTCACCGGAGATCTTCCAGCGATACGGCTCACTGTAGCCATGCCGGCCCTTCGTAAGCAGGGGGGAACGGCCACGCCATGACCGTACCCCACATCGTACTTCGAGATGAGGGAGGAGTCACGGGCCGACTCTCCATAGTCGGCCTCTCTGGAGGTCGCCAGCTTGGAGTCGGCTTATCTCGGAGTCGCTGTCTGGGACTCGGCTTGTCTTGGAGTCGTCGTCTGGGACTCAGCTTGTCTTGGAGTCGTCCCTGGGACTCGGCATATTTTGGAGTCGCTCCTGGGACTCGGCTTGAGGGGCGCGGCCTGCCCCGATGTCTTGAAAGGTCTGTTGGAAATATGCCCTAGAGGCAATAATAAAAGTGTTATTATTATATTTCTTTGTTTATGATAATAGTCTTTTATTCATGCTATAACGGTATTATCCGGAAATCGTAATACACGTGTGAATACATAGACCACAATATGTCCCTAGTGAGCCTCTAGTTGACTAGCTCGTTGTGATCAATAGATAGTCATGGTTTCCTGGCTATGGACATTGGATGTCGTTGATAACGGGATCACATCATTAGGAGAATGATGTGATGGACAAGACCCAACCTAAGCATAGCATGAGATTGTGTAGTTCGTTTGCTAGAGTTTTCTCAACGTCAAGTATCTCTTCCTTAGACCATGAGATCGTGTAACTCCCGGATACCGTAGGAGTGCTTTGGGTGTACCAAACGTCACAACGTAACTGGGTGATTATAAAGGTGCACTACAGGTATCTCTGAAAGTGTCTGTTGGGTTGACACGGATCGAGACTGGGATTTGTCACTCCGTATGACGGAGAGGTATCTCTGGGCCCACTCGGTAATGCATCATCATAATGAGCTCAAAGTGACTAAGTGGTTAGTCACGGGATCATGCATTACGGCACGAGTAAAGTGACTTGCCGGTAACGAGACTGAACAAGGTATTGGGATACCGACGATCGGGTCTTGGGCAAGTAACGTACCGATTGACAAAGGGAATTGTATACGGGGTTTGATCGAATCCTCGATATCGTGGTTCATCCGATGAAATCATCGAGGAGCATGTGGGAGCCAACATGGGTATCCAGATCCCGATGTTGGTTATTGCCCGAGAGTCGTCTCGGTCATGTCTGCGTGTCTCCCGAACCCATAGGGTCTACACACTCAAGGTTCGGTGACGCTAGGGTTGTATGAATATGAGTATGCAGCATACCGAATGTTGTTTGGAGTCCTGGATGAGATCCCGGACGTCACGAGGAGTTTCCGAATGGTCCGGAGGTAAAGAATTATATATAGGAAGTGGTATTTCGGCCATCGGGAAAGTTCGGGGTCACCCGGTAATGTACCGGGACCACCGGAAGGGTCCGGGGGTCCACCGGGTGGGGCCACCAACCCGGGAGGGCCCCATGGGCTGAAGTGGGAGGGGAGCCAGCCCATAGTGGGCTGGTGCACCCCCCTAGGCCCACCCCCTGCGCCTAGGGTTGAAACCCTAGGGTGGGGGGGCGCACCACATGCCTTGGGGGGCACTCCTCCCCCCTTGGCCGCCGCCCCCTTGGGAGATTCAATCTCCCAGGGCCGGCGCCCCCCCCTGGGGGCCTATATAAAGGAGGGCAAAGGGGAGGGCAGCCACACCCTTGTGCTTGGCGCCTCCCTCCCCCTGCTACACCTCGTCCTCCTCCCGTAGTCGCTTGGCGAAGCCCTGCTGGAGTTCTGCTGCATCCACCACCACGCCGTCGTGCTGCTGGATCATCATCAACCTCTCCTCCCCCCTTGCTGGATCAAGAAGGAGGAGACGTCTCCCATCCCGTACGTGTGTTGAATGCGGAGATGTTGTCCGTTCAGCACTTGGTCATCGGTGATCTGAATCACGGCGAGTACGACTCCATCATCACCATCCCCTTGAACGCTTCCGCACTCGATCTACAAGTGGTATGTAGATGCAAACTCACTCCCTTGACTCGTTGCTTAGATGAACTCATAGATGGATCTTGGTGAAACAGTAGGAAAAATTTTAATTTTCTGCAACGTTCCCCAACAGTGGCATCATGAGCTAGGTCTATGCGTAGTTCTCTTTGCACGAGTAGAACACAATTTTGTTGTGGGCGTAGATCTTGTCAACTTGCTTGCCGCTACTAGTCTTATCTTGCTTTAGCGGTATTGTGGGATGAAGCGGCCCGGACCAACCTTACACGTACGCTTACGTGAGACCGGTTCCACCGACTGACATGCACTAGTTGCATAAGGTGGCTGGCGGGTGTCTGTCTCTCCCACTTTAGTTGGAGCGGATTCGATGAAAAGGGTCCTTATGAAGGGTAAATAGAAGTTCACAAAATCACGTTGTGGTTATTCGTAGGTAAGAAAATGTTCTTGCTAGAACCCAATTGCAGCCACGTAAAAGAAGCAACAACAATTAGAGGACGTCTAACTTGTTTTTGCAGCAATTGTCATGTGATGTGATATGGCCAAAAGTTGTGATGAATGATGAATGACATATTATGATGTATGAGATCATGTTCTTGTAATAGGAATCACGACTTGCATGTCGATGAGTATGACAACCGGCAGGAGCCATAGGAGTTGTCTTTATTTTTTTATGACCTGCGTGTCATTGAAGAACGCCATGTAACTTACTTTACTTTATTGCTAAACGCGTTAGCCATAGAAGTAGAAGTAGTCGTTGGCGTGAGAACTTCATGAAGACACGATGATGGAGATCATGGTGTCATGCCGGTGACAAGATGATCATGGAGCCCCGAAGATGGAGATCAATGGAGCTATATGATATTGGCCATATCATGTCACTAATATATAATTGCATGTGATGTTTATTATGTTTATGCATCTTGTTTACTTAGAACGACGGTAGTAAATAAGATGATCCCTGACACAATTTCAAGAAGTGTTCTCCCCTAACTATGCACCGTAGCTAAAGTTCGTCGCTTCGAAGCACCACGTGATGATCGGGTGTGATAGATCCTTACATTCACATACAACGGGTGTAAGACAGATTTACACATGCAATACACTTAGGGTTAACTTGACGAGCCTAGCATGTACAGACATGGCCTCGGAACACGGAGACCGAAAGGTCGAACACAAGTCGTATGGAAGATACGATCAACATGAGAATGTTCACCGACGATGACTAGTCCGTCTCACGTTATGATCGGACACGGCCTAGTCAACTCGGATCGTGTAACACTTAGATGACTAGAGGGATGTCTAATCTGAGTGGGAGTTCATTATAATAATTTGATTAGATGAACTTAATTATCATGAACTTAGTCTAAAACCTTTGCAAAATATGTCTTGTAGATCAAATGGCCAACGCTCATGTCAACATGAACTTCAATGCATTCCTAGAGAAAACCAAGCTGAAAGATGATGGCAGCAACTATACGGACTGGGTCCGGAACCTGAGGATCATCCTCATTGCAGCCAAGAAAGCATATGTCCTAGATGAACCGCTAGGTGAAGCACCCATCCCACAGAACCAAGACGTTATGAATGTTTGGCAAACACGTTCTGATGATTACTCCCTCGTTCAGTGCGGCATGCTTTACGGCTTAGAACCGGGGCTCCAAAAGCGTTTTGAGCATCACGGAGCATATGAGATGTTCGAGGAGCTGAGACTAGTTTTCCAAGCTCACGCCCGGGTCGAGAGATATGACGTCTCCGACAAGTTCTATAGTTGTAAGATGGAGGAAAATAGTTCTGTCAGTGAGCACATGCTCAAGATGTCTGGGTTGCACAACCGTATGACCCAGCTGAATATTAACCTCCCTGATGAGGCGGTCATTGACAGAATCCTTCAGTCGCTCCCACCAAGCTACAAGAGCTTTGTGATGAACTACAATATGCAGGGGATGGAAAAGACCATTCCTGAAGTATTTTCTATGCTGAAGTCAGCAGAGGCTGAAATCAAGAAAGAACATCAAGTGTTGATGGTCAATAAGACCACTAAGTTCAAGAAGGGCAAGGGCAAGAAGAACTTCAAGAAGGACGGCAAGGAGGTTGCCGCGCCTGGTAAGCCTGTTACCGGGAAGAAGTCAAGGAATGGACCCAAGCCTGAGACTGAGTGCTTTTATTGCAAGGGGAAGGGTCACTGGAAGCGGAACTGCCCCAAATACTTAGCGGATAAGAAGGCCGGCAACACCAAAGGTATATTTGATATACATGTAATTGATGTGTACCTTACCAGTACTCGTAGTAACTCCTGGGTATTTAATACCGGTGCCGTTGCTCATATTTGTAACTCACAGCAGGAGCTGCGGAATAAGCGGAGACTGGCGAAGGACGAGGTGACGATGCGCGTCGGGAATGGTTCCAGAGTCGATGTGTTCGCCGTCGGCACGCTGCCTCTACATTTACCTACGGGATTAGTTTTGAACCTTAATAATTGTTATTTCGTGCCAAGTCTGAGCATGAACATTGTATCTGGATCTCGTTTGATACGAGATAGCTACTCATTTAAATCCGAGAATAATGGTTGTTCTATTTATATGAGAGATATGTTTTATGGTCATGCTCCGATGGTCAATGGTTTATTCTTAATGAATCTCGAGCGTAGTGTTACACATATTCATAGCGTGAATACCAAAAGATGTAAAGTTGATAACGATAGTCCCACATACTTGTGGCACTGCCGCCTTGGTCACATTGGTGTCAAGCACATGAAGAAGCTCCATGCTGATGGACTTTTGGAGTCTCTCGATTATGAATCATTTGACACATGCGAACCATGCCTCATGGGCAAGATGACCAAGAATCCGTTCTCCGGAACAATGGAGCGAGCAACCAACTTGTTGGAAATCATAGATACCGATGTGTGCGGTCCAATGAGCGTTGAGGCTCGCGGAGGATATCGTTATGTTCTCACTCTCACTGATGACTTGAGTAGATATGGGTATGTCTACTTAATGAAACACAAGTCTGAGACCTTTGAAAAGTTCAAGGAATTTCAGAATGAGGTAGAGAATCAACGTGACCGAAAGATAAAATTCCTACGATCAGATCGTGGAGGAGAATACTTAAGTCACAAATTTGGTACACACTTAAGGAAATGTGGAATCGTTTCACAACTAACGCCACTTGGAACACCTCAGCGTAACGGTGTGTCCGAACTTCGTAATCGCACTCTATTGGATATGGTGCGGTCTATGATGTCTCTTACCGATTTGCCGCTATCATTTTGGGGATACGCTCTAGAGACAGCTACATTCACTTTAAATAGGGCACCGTCTAAATCCGTTGAGACGACACCGTATGAATTATGGTTTGGGAAGAAACCTAAGCTGTCGTTTCTAAAAGTTTGGGGATGTGATGCTTATGTCAAGAAACTTCAACCTGAAAAGCTCGAACCCAAGTCGGAAAAATGCGTCTTCATAGGATACCCTAAGGAAACCGTTGGGTATACCTTCTACTTAAGATCCGAGGGCAAGATCTTTGTTGCCAAGAATGGGTCCTTTCTGGAAAAAGAGTTTCTCTCGAAAGAAGTAAGTGGGAGGAAAGTAGAACTCGATGAAGTACTACCTCTTGAACGGGATAGTAGTGTAGCTCAGGAAAATGTTCCTGTGATGCCTACACCTACTGAAGAGGAAAATAATGATGATGATCAAGGTACTTCAGATCAAGTTGCTACTGAACTTCATAGGTCCACAAGGACACGTTCCGCACCAGAGTGGTATGGCAACCCCGTCCTGGAAATCATGTTGTTAGACAACGGTGAACCTTCGAACTATGAAGAAGCGATGGCGGGCCCAGATTCCAACAAATGGCTTGAAGCCATGAAATCCGAGATAGAATCCATGTATGAAAACAAAGTATGGACTTTGACAGACTTGCCCGATGATCGACGAGCGATAGAAAACAAATGGATCTTTAAGAAGAAGACGGACGCGGATGGCAATGTTACCATCTATAAAGCTCGACTTGTCGCTAAGGGTTATCGACAAGTTCAAGGGATTGACTATGACGAGACATTCTCTCCCGTAGCGAAGCTGAAGTCCGTCTGAATCATGTTAGCAATTGCCGCATACTATGATTATGAGATATGGCAGATGGACGTCAAAACGGCATTCCTTAATGGACATCTTAAGGAAGAACTGTATATGATGCAGCCGGAAGGTTTTGTCGATCCTAAGAACACTAACAAAGTATGCAAGCTCCAGCGATCCATTTATGGGCTGGTGCAAGCATCTCGGAGTTGGAACATTCGCTTTGATGAGATGATCAAAGCGTTTGGGTTTATGCAGACTTATGGAGAAGCCTGCGTTTACAAGAAAGTGAGTGGGAGCTCTGTAGCATTTCTCATATTATATGTAGATGACATACTCTTGATGGGAAATGATATAGAACTTTTGGACAGCATTAAGGCCTACTTGAATAAGTGTTTTTCAATGAAGGACCTTGGAGAAGCTGCTTATATATTAGGCATCAAGATCTATAGAGATAGATCAAGACGCCTCATAGGTCTTTCACAAAGCACATACCTTGATAAGATTTTGAAGAAGTTCAAAATGGATCAGTCCAAGAAGGGGTTCTTGCCTGTATTGCAAGGTGTGAGATTGAGGTCAGCTCAATGCCCGACCACGGCAAAAGATAAAGAAGAGATCAGTGTCATCCCCTATGCTTCAGCCATAGGATCTATTATGTATGCCATGCTGTGTACCAGACCTGATGTAAACCTTGCCATAAGTTTGGTAGGTAGGTACCAAAGTAATCCCGGCAAGGAACACTGGACAGCGGTCAAGAATATCCTGAAGTACCTAAAAAGGACAAAGGACATGTTTCTCGTTTATGGAGGTGACGAAGAGCTCGTCGTAAAGGGTTATGTCGACGCTAGCTTCGACACAGATCTGGATGACTCTAAGTCACAAACCGGATACGTGTATATGTTGAATGGTGGAGCAGTAAGCTGGTGCAGCTGCAAGCAGAGCGTTGTGGCGGGATCTACATGTGAAGCAGAGTACATGGCAGCCTCGGAGGCAGCGCATGAAGCTATTTGGGTGAAGGAGTTCATCACCGACCTAGGAGTCATACCCAATGCGTTGGGGCCGATCAAACTTTTCTGTGACAATACTGGAGCTATTGCCCTTGCGAAGGAGCCCAGATTTCACAAGAAGACCAGGCACATCAAGCGTCGTTTCAACTCCATCCGTGAAAATGTTCAAGATGGAGACATAGAAATTTGCAAAGTACATACGGATCTGAATGTCGCAGATCCATTGACTAAACCTCTCTCGTGAGCAAAACATGATCAGCACCAGAACTCTATGGGTGTTCGATTCATCACAATGTAACTAGATTATTGACTCTAGTGCAAGTGGGAGACTGTTGGAAATATGCCCTAGAGGCAATAATAAAAGTGTTATTATTATATTTCTTTGTTCATGATAATAGTCTTTTATTCATGTTATAACTGTATTATCCGGAAATCGTAATACACGTGTGAATACATAGACCACAATATGTCCCTAGTGAGCCTCTAGTTGACTAGCTCGTTGTGATCAATAAATAGTCATGGTTTCCTGGCTATGGACATTGGATGCCGTTGATAACGGGATCACATCATTAGGAGAATGATGTGATGGACAAGACCCAATCCTAAGCATAGCATGAGATCGTGTAGTTCGTTTGCTAGAGTTTTTTCAATGTCAAGTATCTCTTCCTTAGACCATGAGATCGTTTAACTCCCGGATACCGTAGGAGTGCTTTGGGTGTACCAAACGTCACAACGTAACTGGGTGATTATAAAGGTGCACTACAGGTATCTCCGAAAGTGTCTGTTGGGTTGACACGGATCGAGACTGGGATTTGTCACTCCGTATGACGGAGAGGTATCTCTGGGCCCACTCGGTAATGCATCATCATAATGAGCTCAAAGTGACTAAGTGGTTAGTCACGGGATCATGCATAACGGTACGAGTAAAGTGACTTGCCGGTAACGAGACTGAACAAGGTATTGGGATACCGACGATCGGGTCTCGGGCAAGTAACGTACCGATTGACAAAGGGAATTGTATACGGGGTTTGATCGAATCCTCGACATCGTGGTTCATCCGATGAAATCATCGAGGAGCATGTGGGAGCCAACATGGGTATCCAGATCCCGCTGTTGGTTATTGCCCGAGAGTCGTCTCGGTCATGTCTGCGTGTCTCCCGAACCCGTAGGGTCTACACACTTAAGGTTCGGTGACGCTAGGGTTGTATGAATATGAGTATGCAGCATACCGAATGTTGTTCGGAGTCCTGGATGAGATCCCGAATGTCACGAGGAGTTTCGGAATGGTCCGGAGGTTAAGAATTGTATATAGGAAGTCGTATTTCGGCCATCGGGAAAGTTTCGGGGTCACCCGGTAATGTACCGGGACCACCGGAAGGGTCCTGGGGGTCCACCGGGTGGGGCCACCCATCCCGGAGGGCCCCATGGGCTGAAGTGGGAGGGGAGCCAGCCCATAGTGGGCTGGTGCGCCCCCCTAGGCCCACCCCCTGCGCCTAGGGTTGAAACCCTAGGGTGGGGGGCGCACCACATGCCTTGGGGGGCACTCCTCCCCCCTTGGCCGCCGCCCCCTTGGGAGATTCAATCTCCCAGGGCCGGCGCCCCCCCCTGGGGGCCTATATAAAGGAGGGCAAAGGGGAGGGCAGCCACACCCTTGTGCTTGGCGCCTCCCTCCCCCTGCTACACCTCGTCCTCCTCCCGTAGTCGCTTGGCAAAGCCCTGTAGGAGTTCTGCTGCATCCACCACCACGCCGTCGTGCTGCTGGATCATCATCAACCTCTCCTCCCCCCTTGCTGGATCAAGAAGGAGGAGACGTCTCCCATCCCGTACGTGTGTTGAACGCGGAGATGTTGTCCGTTCAGCACTTGGTCATCGGTGATCTGAATCACGGCGAGTACGACTCCATCATCACCATCCCCTTGAACGCTTCCGCACTCGATCTACAAGTGGTATGTAGATGCAAACTCACTCCCTTGACTCGTTGCTTAGATGAACTCATAGATGGATCTTGGTGAAACCGTAGGAAAAATTTTAATTTTCTGCAACGTTCCCCAACAAGGTCCTGGGACTCGGGTTAGCCTACCCGTGGCCCATTACTCCGACAGTGGGGCGGTGCGGCCTGTCCAGCAGCACAGCTGGCCATGGGAGGCGGGAGCAGGCAGTCCCACCGGAGCTGGTTTGGGCGGCTGGAGCAAGATCAGATATTGAAGAAGCAGCACGGCTGTTGGATTAACATCCAACGGTCACTACTACTAGAATCGTTTGTGGACTAAGTTGACAAAGCCAAAGTACACGTCAACCTAGTAGACCCACAAGTCAGCCTCCAAATCTGTCCCAAACAGCATGCAGCCCGAAATTTCTAGCCATATTCAACTTAATTTTAAATCTAAATATACCTTAATTGAAATTCAATGAAATTTTACCCGCACAAAAACAATGAAATTTAAAATATCAAAATCCGAAAGAAAACAGTATTTTAGAACTAATTGTCTGTTTGCTGTATTTTTTCATTTTACAGCCCATTTATTATTACTTATAGCCCATTTCTTAATACTTATAGCCCATTTCTTATTACTTATAGCCCATTTTCTGGGAAAAATGCATCCCTCCTCGTCTTGAAAGATTTCTAGCCCAGCAGGGCGTAGAAAAGCAAGTAGGCCTATGTTGGTTATTCTGCAAAAAACAAAATAGCTGGCTAGCCATTTTTCAGAAAGGGAAAAAACAAACTGGGCTGGTCATGTGCTAAACATATGAAATAAAAGCCTGGGCTAGACGGGCCACGGGTCCCGCACAACCCAGTTGATACCCTTCTCCGTCCCGAAAAAACAAAATTACTGCGCATCCTGCTGGGTCCCTACTGTCATCCTCACCATGTACAGTCATCTCCTTATTCCTCTCGGTTGTTGACCATGTTGACAACACCGGAGGGCGGCGCCGAGGCGAGCGAACCAAGGCGGAGGATGATTGTGAGGCCTCGGACGGGAACGAACAGGAGCCGGGGAAGATCACAGCCAGTCGTGGGAGGCGGGAGTAGGCGGTCCCGCCGGTGCTAGTTTGGCTTTGGCGGCTCGAGGAAGAAGAGACTGAAGAAACGTGACAGACGTTGAATGTCAATCCAACGGTCAAGGTTGGCACAATCGTTTGTTGACTAAGCGTACACCAAGTAGCATACTTTTTTATATATAGGAAGAAAACTACGAGGAAAATGCATTCGTCTATCGTCCTCCTCATAGGGAACGTTCGCCACATAAGTGACTAGCACCCTTGGTTTTCAACTGAAAGGTCTTGGGTTCGAGTCCCAGGAACTCTCCATTTTGTCCTCCTTCCTTCCTCGCAAAAAAAAGGGAAAGAAATGCAAAAACTTGGGAAGGCGTACAGAACAAGCTAGTGTACCAGTAAAGAGACGTTGCCAAGTTTTAGAAAAAAGAAAGACGTGCTCCTGTAGCTGGTTTCAATCCAAACCTAGACTATGACTATATATGGTGCTATGCTACTCTGCAAGTAATGAAACTGACATATCCAACGTTCGCTTCTCCTCTTATCTACTTACTCTGCCTAGCATCAGAAGCTCTGGCCGCAGCAACCATGTCCGCTGGCTGCTCGTCCACCTGCTCTTCAGCAGACAACAACCAGATATGCGCCAAGTCGCCACCCGTACCATCGCATGTGGGTCTCATCATACCCCCGCCGGCACGCGCATCGCAGCCGATTGCTCATCGCAACCCACTGCTGTTGGTGTGGTGCCATTGCTGCAAATCACGCAGAGTCATCCGTCGCGTCTCAACCACAATCCGCAACCCTGGCCGAGTCTTCTACAAATGCCCGAATCATGGGGTAATAATATGTTTAAGTGTTGTTCTGCTCCTTTCAGTTGCTGATTTTTTTAATAGTTTGGTTGATGATCTTCCAATTTGATTCATGCAGAAAAGGGAAGATTCATGTGATTTGTATTTCTAGGAAGTTGCTGATGTGGGGGAATGCAACTACGCTGATTATTTGGTTAGCCGAGGAATCCCAATACCAGCAGGTTGGGGTGTTGGACAAGTAACTGAAGGAACGGCAGAAGAGGAAGATGCAGAGCAGAAGGTTAAAGATGCAGTTCCTTTGATCATGGCCAAGCAACAACTGCTGAATGGCCTTGACATCAATGAGGAGATGAAAGAGCTTGTGAAGATAATGGGCAAAATTGATGTGCTATGTAGGATGATTGTCTCTTTATTTGCAGTGTATGTAGCACTCGTGATGTATTCAGTGGCTACAACATGAGCACTTTGCTGAAACTAGTAATGAATGAAACCTATGTAGCAGGCTGGGCGTAGTGTTATTAACATCTAATGATTTCTATTAACGGAAATCAGAGGGTGTCCCCTTTTGCTCATATAAATAAACAAATAGCAGAGGCCCTGTCGGGTTAGCTTTGTTCTCATTCGAAGACGTCGAGCAAATTGCAGTCCAACAGCAAACTATGTCATCAAATTCAAGTTTCACAGCCAAATATGAGTATAACTAAACAACAATGTCATCATGTTTTAGTTGTCATACAATCACCAAACACAAATCAGCATACATAACAAGTGATGTTCTCACAGCAAAATACTAAACAGCATGTTCATCAGGTTTCAGTTGTCATAGCAAACACAATTTCACATAGTATATAAAAACGTCTCCTGACAGGCAAATACGACAAAAGCAATGTAATCATCATCAACAGCAGCAGCGTCAACATCTTCGCCATGTGTACCAGTCTGAATCGTAATTCCCCATGGCGTCATCTTCTTCTTCATCCTCAACGTCCTCGAACGTTGGCTTCTTCTTCATCAACTCTTGTATGTCCACAGCACAACAGGCAATCTTTTCACCGGCGTCATTGACGTGATGGTTCTCAAAGATATTAGGAACATCTGTGTTATCTTGTACATCAGGAGCAGTGTAAGCATCATCTTGTTGTGCAACTTCATTAAACGAATTCCTCTGCTCAAACCTTTGCAATACTCTCCAGTCATCGCTACGTGCAAATGTGTCTTCCAAGAAAAATATCTGTATTGCTTAATTTGCCAAAATAAAAGGCTCCTTGGTCTGGTACACCGCCTTGACATTGATGGATATGAAATAATCATCAGCTATAGGTTTTGCGATCCTGGAAAACAAGTTATACCAACGATAGCACAACAGAACCACACACCGATGATCCTCAAAACTGGAGATATACTGCAACTGAACAATGTCTGTTATGTTAGCATACATTTCAGTTGTCTCTTTGTCATATGTATCCGTGCTCATGATGGCACTGTTTTGTGTCTTCCTGCCTTCGTCTCGTGCAAGGGTGTTGTAGCGTACATCTCCAACAACACAAGATTCATAATGTCTTACCCGAGTATCAGGACCCATTGCTAGTGAGTAAAGGGCATCATCAACTGCCTGCCCATCCTCCCGCATCTTCTTAACCTATGGTTAGAAAATAGACAATCTAATCATCTTATGTACTCAATATATTAAAAAAACTGACAGTGCACTTCAAAAGCTTACATGGTTCTCGAACCATTTCGCAAATCCTGCCATAACCAGTTTGTCAATGTTTCTTGGATTTTGCGGTAGTAACTCCTCTTTGTAGATGCTGCACAACATAGTGATCGCGTCAAACATCTAAATATATAAGAATGTGCTGCAAGTTTAGTAGATTATGATGTATAAGTTGCAGTACTGCACTTACTTGATATAAGGTAGTATCTCGGGACAGTTATTCAACACATACCAAACCATTTTGTCCAAATCTTTAGGTTTGTCCTCTTGTCGACTCTTCCCTGTAACTCGAACAGAATAATCGAAAACATTGAGCCCGGGATTGTCTTTGCCCACCTCTTTGCTAAGCTGATCAGCTGTTTCAATGTATTTTGAGCAGAATGTCAACCTTCTGTAGCAATGTAGGCCTCTGCAATGGAACCCTCGGGTCTAGCTCTGTTCCTAACATATCCCTTGAAAGTGCCTAGCCGCCTTTCAATAGGGTACATCCAGCCATACTGTACTGGACCTCTAAGTAGTGCCTCATCAGGTAGATGAACAGCCAAATGCACCATCACATCAAAGAAGGCTGGAGGATATATCTTCGCAAGGTCGCATAGGATAGTTGGCATCTTGTCTCTAAGACGCTCCAAAGCATCTATCCTGATATTTCTACTGCAGAGTTCCCTGAAGAATTGTCCCAACTCTGCAACTGCTCTTTATAAGTCAGGGCGGCCCAATCCTCTAAGGATAATAGCTAAAACCCTTTGAAGTAGGACGTGGCAGTCATGAGTTTTCATCCCTTGTACCTTGTTTCCATCTGCACTAACTCTCCTTTCAGGGTTGGAAGCAAATCCATGTGGGAATCTCACACGTGACACGACCTCGCAGAATTCTTTTCTTTTTACCTTGTCCAAGACGTACACAGCAGGTGCCATATCCCGTGGTTTACCTTCATCTTGCACCTGCAAATCCTTTCTGATACCCAGGTGTGTCAAATCAATCCTAGATTTTAAGGTATTTTCGTCTTGCCTTCAATGTTAAGAAGTGCGCCGATAATGTTGTCACATATATTTTTCTCGATGTGCATCACATCAAGATTATGCCGCAGATCCAAATCTTTCCAATACCCCAAGTCCCACAAAGTGGACCTGCGGGTAAACAATAATCTCTCTTCTACCCTGCCACGCTTCCTTTCCCGCTACCATTACCAGGATGGTTTACTGGTGTAATATGTCTGACCTTCTCTAATTCCACTTGCAACTCATCGGCGGTGAGCCTCTTTGGCGCATCACGGTTTTCATGCTTTGCATTGAACACATGTCTTTGGTATTTTCTAGGATGCTGCTTGTCCTTGGCAAAGAAACGGTGGTGTCCAATGTAATAGATCTTGCTAAGTATTGTGTATGATAGCGGATTCCTATCACGGCGAACACATACATTGTAACCATGTGTTGTTCGCCCTGACATAGTTCCCAAAGCTGGATAATCATGGATGCACCAAATTATAACAGCACGTAGAAAGAAATCAGCTGGTGGGCTGCTATATAGGTCTCGAGTGAGAACACCCTTCCATAGCTGTTGAAGTTCCTCCACAAGAGGCTCCATGAACAAATCAAAATCCTTTCCAGGACTTTTTGGACCTGGGATGAGCAAGGCCATCATGTAGTTTGATTCTTTGGTGCAGACATTTGTAGGCATGTTGTAAGGGATAGCAAGCACTGACCACATGTTATATGTGGCGCTCTGGTGGCCAAATGGGTTAAATCCATCTGAAGCTAAGCCAAGTCTAATGTTTCTCGGGTCAGCAGCAAACTCTTTGTGTTTATCATTGAAGCTTTTCCACTCACTACCATGAGATGGATGGCTCATTACATTCTGATCTCTGTACTCCTGGTTCCTAGAATGCCACAGTACATCCTCTCTTGTTTCAGCATCATGAAACAACCTCTGCAGTCTTGGTGTAATTGGAAAATGTCTTAGAACAGTATGAGGAATCCTCTTCGCAGCATCACCATCTTTCCATCTTGATGATTTGCATTTCGGGCATTCACTTAAGTTGGCATAATCCTTCCATAACAGAACACAATTATTCTTACAAACATGATCATATCATATCAATTCCAATTGCATGAAGGAAATTCTTCATTTTACTGTAGGTGTGTGGCAGCTCAGACGCATCTAGGAAAGATTTGCGGAAAGCAGCCAACATCGCATCGAATGATTTGGTGGTCATCCGCTCAGATGTCTTCACCTGAAGAAAGGTTACCATAGCTGAGAATACTGACAGCTTATTTCCTGGGGTGACAGCAACGTTGCATTGTTCCAACATGCGGGCCCACCGTTTTTCTTCTGTAGGTGAAAGTTCACGGAATGCACGAGCATTTCGTAGCATTGTTTCTATGTTGGTCAAACTCACTGGCTCCGCCACCACCACCTCCTCCTCCTCTTCCACCTGAGCATCAGGCAGATCAAGATGGTGATCTGCTGCTTCCACGTAGTCATTAACATTGACGTTCATAGCTTCACCATGATGAACCCACCTAGTATATATGACCGACATCCCATACAAGTGTAGATGATTTTGCACAATTGACTGGGGTCTTGTAACTGAATTCATACAACTGCTACACGGGCAGAGCACATCTAATTTCGGACCACCGTACTCAGCTCTGATAAAGTTCATGAAGTTTTCAACCCCCTTGACATATGCAGCGGAGGATCTTCGAGCAGAAGTTATCCAAGTCCTGTCCATCTGTTAGACATACAAATTAGTTCTTCTACTAGATATTACAGGAAAAACATATATGCTTTTTTATGAAGTCCAGAAAAAAAATACCTAGGTCGATGTCTAAAGCTATGGAAAGATATTTGGACGAGTAGATCTAAGTAACGAAATATATGTAAAGCTAATTTAGCAAACAGATTTGAGTGCTAAATTATGGCAGGTTGTTTCAGTAGTCAATGAGGCTGAGCACACAGCCATCAAACTATCGAAGGCCATCGCATCAACAAAGATCGAGTATAAAATGGTGTAGAGCTATTTCACCTAACAGATTGGCTACTAGACCATGGCAATCTACGTCACAATAAATATATGGCAGGATATTTTAGCAACTAATTGGCCTTGGCATGCTATCTCAGCTAAGCAGATTGAGTGCAAAACAGGGCAAGGAAGCTTCTTAAGCAGAGCATATTGACAGTAAACTACTTTGGCAAACAGTGAGATTAACAGCGTCTATCAGCTAACATTCAACGCTACACTGACATGAATGGGGCCTCAGTCTAGAATGTGCGTACCGTGGGAGAAGCTGACCGCCATGCGTCTCCACACGAACGTCGCCAGCGGTGGCAGCGCTGACCACCGTGCGCCTCCACAAGAACGTAGCCAGAGGTGGCGGCGCGGCTGGAGGATGGCAGTCTACGAGAGCGTACTGTGGGAGCGAGAAGATCACCGTGCATCCCCTCGACGAACCGCGGCGCCGACGTATCGGTGTGGCGGGAAGGGAGGCTTTGGTGGAGCGAATGGAGTGGAGGGGGACGGGGGGAGGGGGGTTTAGGGAATATTATTGGCTAGTTGGCCGAAGGGCGGTTGAATCGGATTTGGGGGGAATTTTTGTGTGGGGGGAGGATTTTCGCGCGGTGGGCGGGGGTGTTTGGCGCATGGTCGGTTTCTCCAAGTGCAGTCCCACGTGTCAGTGAAGAGGCAAGCCGAAGCGCGTTCCGTTTGCATGAGCCGTGTGCAGGACCGAACGTGTGTGGGGTGCAATGCGACCGCGACAAGAGTGTTGTGAGTGTACCACCTTTTTTCCTTTTAAACTAGGTGCTTCGCCCCCTCAAAAAAATTGTTGCTTCGTGCGATCCATTGATACTACTACTAGTAATCCGGTAATCCCGACTAAAACGGCGCGGCCGAGTCTTTTCCCGCGCGATATGCTGGGAGGTTGGCTTAGTTGGGTTTTTTAGGATGAGTAATGCTACACCTACATAATCCCAGTTACGTAATTAACGTAATGTGAAACGTGTGAGCTGTTGATTGTAGATTGGGGGAGGGAAGGGCCCACCACAATGAAAATCATGGGAGGAGAGAGAGAGGCAATTTACGTTAACCCTTTTGTAGGTTCCCGTAGATGTAGAAAGATGTGAAATGCGTGAATGTGTAGTGGACGTACTATTGGAGTGCCTAAGATAATTTGTGTATATATAGACCCTATGTGTTTATTTTACTTCGCATGTTAGATTTGTCTCGGTTCAATAAAAAGCAGAGTAGGTGATGATGATGTGCCTGTCATCCTGCAATATAGGCCGCCCGATCTATATCTAACGGATAGGAAGGAAACTATGACAATTTACCCGCACTCCTCTCCACATTTGCAGATAAGGCTTTCCCTCGTTCATCCTTTTCTCCCACAAGATCTTGATCTTTCGTGCAACGCGCGGGCATCTTGCTAGTACTCCTACAATATGTATATTATTATGAAAGTTCATATACACCGGCCGAGATTCATGCAAACACTGCAGATTTTCATTACATTTCAAACTGTTATAGGACTGAAAAATAAAAGAAACCCAAAACTAAGCCAATTATACGGCGGCGACCGACGTCCTCCATCTGTGATCTCTATGTACGGGGGCAGGTTCAAGACCCGTGAAGTGAAGGTGCGGTCTCCAGCGAGGAAGAGTAGAACACGGGATACAGACCGGCCATTTGGCACACCATGCCCTGCCGCCTCCCATGCCCTACTCATCCTCGGAGGAGTCCCCGACCTTGGCGGTGTCGGACGTTGGACGGCGGCATGTAGGACATGTGGCTGACGGTGCTCCCGTCATCGGCCGCCAGCGTGGCCACCGCTTGTGCGGTCGTGCCCGCATCTGGCTACGCCGCTATTGCGTCGCGAGAGGCGACTTGAGCAAGGGCGGCGACCTCGAGCTTCATCCTCGAAGACAAGCTCTCCCGCAGAGCGTTCGCACTTGCGGTCATGGCGGATGTGGTGCCAGGTAGGAGGACGATGCGCTATGGTGTGGAGGTTAGTTGGGCGTTGCCGCTTTAAGTAGCGCATTCCGGTGAGGCCAAGCGTCAGGGTGCGTCATTAAGTCGCCGGAGTTGGTTCCTCGGGCACCGAGCATCTTAACGACGACATACGAACGGACGGCATGAATGCGGGCAGCTGGTGCCGGCTGGGAACGCACCACGCGACGGCGCGAGGGACGAGGGTTTTGTTGTGCCAGGGTAGTCAGCTGCGGTCATGGCAACGTTGGATATGCCCTTTGCTCACATGCGATCCCCGCATGTCATTGAAAAAGGAAGATGACCCGGCATGGTCTCAGGTCCAGAGGATGCAGTTGGCCGCGCTACACCACTCCGCGGACACGTCGCGGTGCCCCGTGCATCCTCGACGAGCCGGGTGTTGGGGTGTGTTTGGATTGTGGCCAAAGTGCACCTTACCAAAATTTTGGTCATGACCCAAAGATTGGTCTTTGTTTGGATGGTTGCCATTTTTTTGGCATGCCAATGAACTCTAGCCAACTCTAGTTCATTTTTCTTGCCAATGTCGGCCAAATCATGGGCAACCAATACCTCAACCAAAATTTTGGTCATGACCCAAAGATTGGTCTTTGTTTGGATGGTTGCCATTTCTTTGGCATGCCAATGAATTCTAGCCAACTCTAGTTCATTTTTCTTGCCAATGTCAACCAAATCATGGGCAACCATTACCTCAACCAAAATTTTGGCTACCCAATGCTTTGATGGGGCAACCTTGGGCACAAACCAAACATACCGTTGGTCGTGCCACAACACTAACGCCGCCCTCGGCACACTGAAACCGACCGTGTCTAGCGACGATATGAGCGTGTCGCTCACCGCGGTCGTCGTGTCCAGAGGCGGTGCTGGAGTTGCGCCCCGTTGTTGGCCCCAACGACCTACATGAACGGTTGTCGGTGGCGAGGAGGTCGTGGGCCAGCTCCTCCATTGGACTAGTCTGCGCTATGTCGTCCCGACGGGTGTGCCCCACATGTCGGTTTCCTGTTTTCCCGGCCATATTCGAGCATCAGTGCTCCGCATTGCGCATTAGGCCTTTCACTATGTAGGCCAAGCGAGATAACTTATTGTTTATTTGAGCCGTTCAAGTATAATCATGTGGCGTTTGCTTATTTCGCATTCCTCTCCAACCCTCTTCTCCATCGATCATGTTGCCCTCCAGTCGAGTCCATCCTCCCGCATGCCTCATTTGAACATTCCACCGAGTATCATTCGCATGTACCCATCCTAGTCCTCTTTCAATAGATCTCCGGACCCTGAGATGAAATCGAGAGGGAACGAGTGGGGGCACGTGATACCTAAGGCGGATTCAAAATTTTGAACCGGTGATCATAGCATCCGCAAATCATATATAAAGGGTATTCAATGTTCGTTTCTTTTTGAACGTACAATATACTCCCTCCTATCCTTTCTAGTTTACATATAAGTTTTTTGTGTAGTCAAAGTATCTTTACTTTGATCAAAAAGGTATCAACATTCAACAACGCCCAATCAATATTGTTAGATTCGTACGTACTCCTAGATTTGTACTCAAGATGGTTTCCAATTTGACTATTGACAAGATAATAGTACATGAGATGTATACTGTGAAAATTATATCATTGGAAACTCCTTTCACATACGAATTTGACTGTATGCTTTGTGTAAGTTGCATGTCATATATTATTACTCTAACATTTGGTCAAAGTTAGCCTCGACAAACGCATTAGACCCTGTATGCTTTGTGTAAGTTGCACGTCATATATTATTACTCTAACATTTGTGTAAGTTGCATGTCATATATTATTACTCTAACATTTGGTCAAAGTAGTATAGTGGAAGTGCATCCTCTGACGTAGGTATCCCTGCCTGACCCTCCCTTTTGGTCACTTACTGGCGGACCCCATGCTTGCTAGGCCCCGCATGTCAGTTACTCAATGGATTCGGCCACGTCATGGGATCCTCATCCGTAGTATACTCCCTCTGTTTTATTTACTCGCATAAAACAAAGGGAGTGGTGGTATAATAAATGACGCGGGCGGGGCAGGGGGAGGGACGTCGGTTTTCTCTCAACTGCGGTCCCACAAGCGAGCGAAAACGCAAGACGTAGCGTGTTCCATTCGGTGAGCGACGTGGAGGGTCCAGCGTGCCGGGCTGCAACGCGAACGCGACAAGAGCGATGTATAGTCAAAACCGATTGACCGGTCGTCACCGGAACCACTATTCACACCAGAACATTCGCTGCTCAGCCTACGCCAGCCACTGCCCTAAAAACACACCAAATATCCAGCCCATTCCCCCACCTTTAGATCCCCTAGCCCTCATCAAGCGTCCCCTAGTTCGCCGGAAAGCCATGGTGCGCCGCAAGATCACTTACTACAAGATGCTAACGCCGGAGCGCCGCGCAGAAATCGCGGCGGCGGTCGGCACCACAAACCTCCGTTCCCAAGCTCGCTTTGCGGCGGGCCAATCCCCGAGTTCTCTGGAGCCAAGCTACGAGGAGGAGGAAGCCGATCCAATGTTCATGGCTGAGGTCGCGGCACAGAAGGCCCCTGATGGGTATGAGACGATGGACGTCGACTTCGTGCCGGCGTCCGAGTCCCCCATGGTGCAGGCGGACCAGCGGTTCAACATGGCGATACTAAAGGAGGATCGGGAGGCAGAGGCTCAACTCGACGCGGAGCGCGCGCATGCCGCTGCCATCAAGGCTCTCCTGCAGGCAGAACCGGATGTCGTGGATGTGAACCGGGCGGTGGAGGCTCAACTTGAGGCAGAGCGCGCGGATGCCACTGCCATCGAGGCCCTCCTGCAGGCGGAACCGGACGTCCTGGACATGAACCGGGCGGCAGAGACTTGACTCGATGCAGAGCGCATGGAAGCCGCTCTCATCTACGCCCTCCTGTAGGCGGAACCGGATGTCCTGGACTTGAACCGGTCGATGGAGGCTCGACTCGACGCGGAGCGCGCGGATGCCGCTGCCATCGAGGCCCTCCTGCAGGCGGAACTGGACGTCCTCGACTTGAACCGGGCTGTGCTCTCGTCCGTGCAGAGCGCCTGCGTGCTCCGCTTGAATGAGTAGCTGGAGGCCGAGGACAACCACGGTGCAGAGACACACGTCAGCAGCGACGGCTGGTTCGCGCCGGCAGCCAAAAACGACAAGGCCGTCTCTTTCTGTGAGCAGTGATAGTTTTTCTTTATGTTGTTGTTTTTATGGATCTTTTTCTGTGTAAAAACATATATTTGTTATGCAAGTCGCCTGACTTGGGTCAGTCTACCATTTCAGGCGGTTGGATGAATATCCTACGTCTCCTAACCCTTCTTTCCTTCTTCATCACCTCTTCTTCTTCCCCAACAGACCACCGCACGGGTCGTATGGATACTCCCCAACATGCAGTTGGATAAACATACTCTATGAACGAAAATTATGTGTCAGCGATAGGATGGCTGAGTTTGGTTTGTTCACATGCGACAGCACGTGTCAGTGAGGGTGCGTTCCCTTGGATGGGTTTGCAGCGTGCAGGAGTGACTGTCTGAGGGTGTGGTGCGACCGCGGAGTGCAGGAGCGACCGTGTGAGGGTGCGGTGCAACCGCGACAGCCGTGCGCTAGTGTACCTCCTTCTCATTTTGAAAACTTTAGGCAAGCTTGGCAAAAATGTGTGGCGAAGTTTGGCAATGCAAGGCCTAGACCCAAACAGTATAAGTACGTACGTACTAGGAGTACTAGTGTTAAAAAAGAAAGGCGGGGTTTTCCTTCGCGGGATTTAATCGATACAAATCCTTGTTTCACGTGTCAATTAATGCGTATTTGTTTCTCCAAAGACCAAAGAGCTAACCATCTCACTCCTCATCGCTTGATTAATGCAGCGCCATGCAAACCAACCTTCTCACTTCCGCATGCATGCAGGGGATATTAATGTCCTTGGTTGCTAACCCCATCAATTTTGCCTCGATTAGTGTTAGTGGCCCTTTGCAAATTGTAATTTTGATATACTATCCTTGTGTACAAAAAATGGAGGTAGTAACTATATTTGACTTCCTTCCCCATTGCGGTGACATCGACGATATCTTTTTTTGTGGTTTGGCGAAGTGCGTTCGACGGAGAACACCATTTAGGGAGACCATGGTAAGTCGTTCGCAAGTGCTGCCTGCAAGCCGAGACAACCGCCTTATTTGCATCCAGGAAGTCCTTTACTAGTACTACTAGGAGTACTAGTGCGGTGAGATGGTTTCTCGAAGAAGACGATGGAGAAGCGGAGTCAGCGAAGAGTGAAATGATGGTTGCTTCGTCTGTGCTTTTGTGATTTGACGCCTCACTGCTTTGTGATTTGTGATAGAAGGGACAGGGGAGTAGATCTGTGCTCTATATTGTACTACATACTTCCAAGCATGGGAGAAAGAGGAGAGACGTTGCATTTTTCTATTCCTTCAATCAATCAATCAGGGAGCTTCAGTTCCATCTTTTTGGCTTTGTCAACACCGTCCACAATGGTTCCCATGATGCCAAAAGCTATTTTCACATTTTCCTACACATTGTGGATGCCCTTAACCATAACACTTGGTTTTGCTCCTGTGTGCTATCTATACAAATCTCAATTATATTGATCTAAAAAATTATAGAATCAAGATTAGTAAAAAGGAGGTGATTTTGTCGCGCGGATGGTGGGGGAGGATTCTTATTTGAGCAATGCTACATTCACGTAATGGTTTACGTAAAGTTACAAACTGCTGTGATGTGGGACTATTTGATTGGATTAAAGGAGAGGATTAGGCCCACCCCGCATGAAAATCAGAGGGGGCATATATAGATTAGATGGAAAGTATACGTAGCAGCTACGTAGCCCTTTGTAAGTCAAGGGTTAGGCTTCTTATTTTCCGAGGACGTTGTCCTGGCGGTTTGCTATCCCACGTTTCAGTGCTTTACCAAGCCGATCCGCGTCCCACATGAGGCAGAACAACGGCAGAAGCAACACGTGGTTCAGTTGAAGAAGATGAGGGAGAAGCGGATTCGGCAATGAGTGAAATGATGGTTGCTTCGTCCCTCCAACTTCTTTTTTAGCATTATTACTTCGTCCCTCCAACTTAACTGCGGAAAGGTGCAGCTTTGTGATTTGACGCCTCATCGCTCATTATTACGCCGGCACCATGACCGGGTGCTTCACCCCGGCTGCTCTGCACTGTATTCTGGTATGGCACGTGGACCCGGTAGCTTGATGTCCCACATGTCGGCGAAAGGGACTAGAAGATTTATGAAAGCGAGCGCTCCACTCTTACGACAGAGGAGTAGACGACACGATGGCCCCGTGAACTGTCACTTGTACTGTATAGTACTATAGTTTTGCTGTTTCGCATGATCCATCGATACAAACCCAATTAAACAGGAAAGGGTGGGATTTTTCCACGCGGTAGATGATACTGGTCATACATTTCAAAAGCAATTTTAATGTATGCAAACTGAATAATTATAAGTAACAATATGATATCTAGTAAAACTAAAAACACATATGATTTATTGTGTTAGATTGTAGTAGTAGTGCTATATTGCATAGTTGTTAGATGTAACATGCGAGAACGTGTAGAGATGTAGTTTTGGAGGGACTACAAAGAGAAAAGTGTAATACGGTCACCGAACTTCAGAATAAGCTGATTACGGTCACTATATACGTTTTGCGGTGATTATATGGTCACTTGCTCACAATTCAACATCTGATTGCACTCTGCTGACCGGCCAAATAGTCTGTGTGGCGCCATGTTGACTAGTTAAATTGACCATGTTCCTTGTGGGTCCCACCTGTCAGTTCACATAGGGAAAAGGTCAGATAAACACAAATTTACGCAGGCGCGACAAGGCTCCAACCAGTATGCGGGAATCACCTAGTTGTGTATGTATCTGTCAGGGCCTGATGTGTGCGCATGCACATGTAGGTTGAGCACTTGAGCTTGAGAGTGTGTGTTGGTCGTGTGGTGTACTGGTGTGTGCATGCATGTGTGTGTGTGTGCGTGTGAGTGTTGCGTGCGTGCGTGGCTGCGTGTGTACATGTGAGTGTTGCGTGCGTGCATGGGTGCATGTGTTTGTGTGAGTGTTGCATGGATGCAGTTCGTGTGCATGCGTGCGTGTGTGTATAATCACCACACTAGCTCCTGCGTGTTAAAACAGACGGCTCAGCATACCAATACAAGGCCACCTTGTCTGTTGTGCCTGTAGTCATGACTTCGAGCCACCGTCCAAATATTTTTTGTCGTTTATTTTCATTCTTACTAGCAAGATGCCCGTGCGTTGCACGTAACATCAAGATTCATTTGTATGACTTGTTTATCTTGTGAGAGAAAAGGATGAACGAGGGAAGGCCTTATTTGCAAATGTGGAGAGGTGTGTGGGTACCTTTTTGCAAAATTGCCATAGTTTCTTTCCTATCCGTCAGATATAAATCGGATGGCCTATATTGCAGGATGGCAGGCACACCATCATCACCAACTCTATTTTTTATAAGAGTGTATTTTATGTATTTTATAACAGTGTGGATATAGAGTAGATACAAGTCGACAGGTGGGCACGATGGTAGTGAGATAATGTGATGCAACACTAGAGGTGCCACATGGAGTGTTTAACTGGTCAACTAGTCATGTCATGAGAAAATACAGAGTTGTACGGTGAGCCCGTGACTGTATAATAACCACTAAACGTAAATGGTGACCGTAATGATTGGGTTCTGAATTCCAATGTACGTATCATGCTTTCGCTTCAAATACAATGATCGTCATTGCATATATCGCGAGAGAAAGATGAAACATGCGTGAATTTTTTGGGGGCTTACTTTTAGAGGACCTGGAGATAGCTTTGTGTGCATACATGAAAGGGGCATACAGGGGGGTATGCGATGGAGAGAGAGATGCTCTTCGTTTGTCTTTATTATGACTAACTTTGTATATAGTATGAAAATATACAAATTCACAGTGCGGAATAAGTATCATTGTGGGCACCATGCAATGCAAATTAGCATTCGTACTCCTCCATATAACTTTGTAATGTTGTATATATGTAGAAACTGTAAAATAATTTTTGGCCACACTTTATTCAAAAGGAATGTTGTATGTGAAATAAATGTGAAGAGAGGGCTTTTTAGATCAATGGGGTACGTGATGTAACATGTGTGAATGTGTAGTTGATGCATTTGGCGGGGCCTAGAGAGGTATGTGTGTGTATTGCGTATTCAAGAGAGGCATGGATAGAGGGTCCGACGGGGGGGGGCGTGGGAGAGATAGCACGAGAAATGAGAGTGGTCTAGAGAGAGAGAGAAGAATATGACGTCACGACAAGAGATTCCATTCCCTTGAGTGTGTATATGCAAGCGGAGAGTGAATAGAGGCACCAGGAGAAATTTTCTGTGTGTGTGGTGTTTGTGTTGGTATGTGTGGGTGTGAGAAGATAATGAGACATGGGGGCAGAGGGTGTGTCACCGCGTGAGGTCCGGTGGGTCGAGGTGAGGCCCTTCGTTTGGTTCCGTCCTGCGCCACATTGGTCGGCCCGTGACACATTTAGGAAGACCCATGGATGACTAGTCGTACAAGACAAAGATAGCAGAATTGTGAAGGACTCTGTGTCCACTGACAAAGCCGGCTAGGATTCGTAACCCTACGTTCTCGGACTAAGGTAACCCCTTTATCTCTGATATTACTATTCATCCAACCTAACTTTAAGGGGCATCCTACAGTATGCTCTGCTAGAATCATACTTGTCGATTAGGAAGAGAGGTGTGAGACAATGAGTGAGAGACAGGCGTAAAGATAATGTGCATACATGAGACACGTAGGCAGGTCCATGTACATAGAAAGGGTCGATGAGGATTGTGCGTGTGTATGTTTGCAAGAGGACAAGTGCTTGTGATAAAGTTTAGTGAAAGCAGTTGTAAATGGTTACGAGAGGGAGGGAGGGTTATATCTAGAGCATGTGTGCGAGAAAGACATCTCGGGAGAGAGTGTGTGAGCATGTGTGAGAGACCACCGATGGAGAGTGAAACTACACGTAAAAGACTGCGCTACACATTGATTAAAGATATAAATTGTATCCAAATATTAGGATGGGATCATGATATTTGCAATTCGCGTAAAGAGCGGTCATTGATCCTTCAGACATCTAGATTCTATCGAATTTGAGCATGTCTATGTCATTATTCGACACAATTGATCCACATAGTTAGTATTTTGAACTCCAGATAATGCATCGCTTTAGCAATCGAATATAAACGTGAGTATAGTTCATGTTGTGTGTGTAAAGCACATTATACATACGAAAGTTACACAATGGACATTATAAATACCTACCTATGAACTAGCATACATTTGAATTCAACTTAAGGTGGTTTAAAAAAAATCAAATTCAACATGAAGTCCATTCAATTATTTGAATTTGATATCATGGCATTTGTAAACCATACCTAAATTATGGGGGCGCCAATCTTTGCTCTGATTTTGTACATAATAGCATATGTAGTCGTGTACAAAATACATTCAAATTTAGCTCCTCTATTCCAAAATAATCGTAGTTATAGGATTTTCAAGTGTCAAATTTTCAAAAAGAAGCGGATAATTTAATGAGGTTTTCAAACATACAAGGTCAAATATAACATTGTCTATTTAGGTCAATCCCCATAGTTCAAGAGTACTCTAAACGTGAATGCTTGTGTTTCAAAATTTCGAATGAAGCGCCAAAAGAGCTTCTACTCGCCCGAAACCGCGTGAGACCAATGTTTGGTAGTACAAGGAAATTACTTTTCTAATAACTCCGACCCGTGAAACCTACCGGCCCGACGTCCAAAGGTCTAAACTGGGGTAGGTTTGTAGCTTCATCTAGACACCACGCAACCGCCTCCGAAAAACATTCATACACAATGGCCGCCTAAGCACACATGCGCGCGGCCGAAATCGCTCCCGCCCATTATTTGGGACACCTGGGATTACCATCCTACCACCGACCCGCAGTAGGTCCGAAATTTAAGAGGGGGGCAAAGTTTGTACTTTCCCCAAATTTCAAACAAGCGTGTCCCATCTTCTGTTCAAAAAATCCAAAAACAAGCGCGTCCCAGACCGAAACATGGTTCCCCCCACCCGTCAGATCCCCCATTCGTACTCCGTGGGCGCCAAAACTACCTCTCCACCAGCCGCCAAACCCCAGCGTCCTCCGTCCGCCACCCCATCCCACCCATCAACTGCCGCCCTCCTCCATCACGCCGGAACCGATACCCCGATGTCGTCGTCCACCGCAACCTCAACCGCAACGCCCTCCACGGCTAGTAGTTGAAGCCGAGGCCGAGCCGTTCGTACCCGAGCCAGTTCAACCACGCCGTCCTGCGCCTCACCGCTGCTGCTCCAACTTTGCCACCCTCCACCGCACCAGAGTTGTTCCTGCTATGTCGTCTTTCGCCGCCTCGGATCTGCTTCCCCTCCGCTGACATACGGCCACGGCAACACAGTCAACAATTTGGCCATGGGTTCGTCCAAGCCTGCACCCTCCAGAACATCGGTTTCCCCGGTAAAAAGAAGAAGATCGACGCGACATGTGGAGGTGACCACACCGGCAACCGAAAAAGGTACTCCTCTTCCCTTATTCGTGCAAATCTTACGTCTCTGCTTGCACGGTATTCATCCCACAGAAGACACTAGTTGACCGCTTCTGCCGGATTTCGGGTTCCGGCAGACCCTTGAGGTTCGAACACTGGGGTGCGCGCGGAGATCACACCCCCAGTCTACTCATGTCTCACCGCCTCGCTAGGATCTAAACTACACAAAGAACAACACAAAGGACACAGTTTTATACTGGTTCAGGCCACCATTGTGGTGTAATACCCTACTCCAGTGTGTGGTGTGGTGGATTGCCTTTGTGGCTGATGATGAACAATAAAAGGGAAGAACAGCCTCGCGAGGGTCTGTTCCTACGGTGGTGTTGTCCAAGGTTCTTCTCTCTGGTTCGTCTCTAGATCAGATGTCGATGCCTCTACCCTGGGGGTGGCTAGTCCTATTTATAGGCGGAGGCCCTGGGCCTCTTCCCAAATATTGAGCGGGAAGGGCACCAACAATTGGCCATTTTGAAGGGGAACATCTAGTACACTTATCCTGACTAAAGTTGGTCCTCGCCTGCCAAAGACCCTGACGATGATGCTGGCTTGGGCTCCATGATGACCTCCGTTCTGCCGTCCTGCTGGTCTTGCTCTTGTTGCACCGAAATGGTTGCCTTTGCCTGATACCCTTGCCTGCGCTTGCCCCCTTTGCACCAAAGGGGAAACAAGGACTCTGCGCAGGCCGGCGCCCGCCTGGCGCCCGCCTGGCCTTGGTCATCATGGCTTGCATCACGGGCACCTCATGAGGTACCCCGCATTGATCTCTCCACCTCTTTGCGAGCCAGCCTGACGAGGCCGTGCCTGAGGAAGCCTCCTGTCATCCTTCCCCGCGAGGCTTGGCCCCTCGCGAGGGTCTTGAGCATGTGTTGATGAAGTTGTCCATACTGGGCCACCCCTTGAGCCACGCCGTAGGCCGCAGGCAAGCAAGTCTGGGTACCCCCGTTCCCAGAATGCCGACAGTAGCCCCCGGGCCCAAGGCGCGCTCGGACTTGGCTTAGCAGAGAAGCAAAGAGGCAAGTGCGAAGCGCCGCGGGCCCCAAGAGCCTGCAGCCTTGGCGCCGCGTGGTGGTTGATTGGACATGGGCGTCCTGGCTCCCCCACGGCACCTTGGCAACTGCACAAACTGATAAGGGAGCGGCAGCTGTCTAGGCTTACCTTCTTTGCCTTCTCCTTCGCTGCCCAGATCCCCTTTCTTGCTCCTGCCCTTCTTGCTTCCGAAATCCCCAGATCTATTCCAACCCTGCATCCTAGCAAGGCATGGCACCTCACCCGTCCCCAGCCGGGGCATGGTACTCGCCCACCTTGGATCCTCCGAATGTGTCGGAGAAGAATCTCGCTCGGACGCGCCAGATGATGGCGGCGCAGGGCAACGACGGGGCGGCTGCGCTCAAGGCCGGCCCCGCCCTTCCTGAGGGCAGAGGAAGCACCTTCTACCCACTCTACGTGAGCGCCATTGCCGCCGGTCTGGTGCCCCCTTTTTCTGAGTTCTTCCTTTCTGTTCTCCATCATTACAATCTGCAAGCTCTGCACCTCCATCCCAACTCCGTTCTTCTCTTGGCGATTTTCCCCTACTACTGCGAGGCTCATGTCAGGGTGAGGCCTTCGGTGGCCTTGCTGCGCCATTACTTCTACCTCCGGGTCTCCCACAGCTCCATCACCGCGTGTGCGAGCTTTGTTGTGCACGGCAGATCTAACGCCATCTCGAAGCCCGGAAAGAGAATCGAGGGCTTCAGGAGCAAGTGGGTCATGGTTGATGCTTGGTCCCGCGCGGAGCTCGTCAATCCCTGCACGAGGCCGGTGCTGGAGAAGATGGACGCGGCCCTGTGGCCGGACAACATGGCGACGGAGAAACTGACTGGGGCGTTGCTCCTGAGGGAGTTCTTGGAGCATTAGGTGGCTACGCTTCGGGAACACTCGCTTCTGCTGTGGAAGCTCAGGAGGGCCGATGCCGCCTATCCGATGAGGATCTGGCCGCGGTCCTCCAATCCTTGGTTGGGGGTAACGTGGCGAGGTTGGAGGATGCTCATGTGCCCTTGTTCCTTTGGGATGATTGGGAGCAGGTGGTGAACTCCATGTCTGCTTTCAACGAGGGCGGGCATGTGCCCGCGGAGGTCCCTGGGGCTCCGGCGGCCCTGGCGACGGTGAATGTATCCTCCAACGACTCCAGCTGAGAGGAGGAAGAAGAGGGGGAGGAGAACGAGGAGCCCGACTCGGAGGCGACCGACGGGGAGTCGGGAACGCCGCTCCCTCGGCGTAGGTCCCGCACTCTTCGCCTCTTGCCGGATGATGACGAGGACGGCGACGAGCGGGGTGGCGAGAGCTCGCCCCTGATCCCGAAGAAGGACAGGACGGGGTTGGTTCCCCGTGGGTCTGCTCCGACTCTGAGGCGACCCGCGGACATGCCTCCTGCTCCCGAGCCTCTTGAAGTTGACCCCAGCCGTCTGGCTCTCGAGCTTCAAGTTCGGCCGGAGGTTGCTTGAGCCTACGAGCGATGACGAGTAAGTGCTCGATTCTCGGTTGCTTCCTGCTTTGTTGTTGAGGCTTGACGTCCATATTCCTTGGCTAGGCCGGTGCCTGCGGTGAAGAAGTTGAAGGGGGCTCCTGAGGCTTTGTCCGAGGCAGCACCCCCGTCTGCGGGAGATGGGGGCGACAAGACGCGGGCCTCTCCTGCCCGGTCATCCTCGCGAGGCCTGGCGGGGCCAGCTGGGGCTAGCCCAGCCCCCATGGCCCAGGCGATTCCCGCGGTGTCTCTGCCTGACGCCCCTGCTGTAGTCGTCGGGGCGCAGAAGGCCCTGACTCATAGCGCTGTGATTACGCCATCGTCTTCGCCTCCTACTCCGCCAACCGCTGTCTCTCCGGCTCCTCCTACTGTTCTGGATTGTGCTGCTGCTGACCTGGACCGGCTGCGGAAAGATCTTCTGGGCGCTGACCCTCTCTTGGTGGCCGGGCGCCTGGAGTTGGTCTCTGGCTGGGTCCGCTCTGATGCTTCAATTCGATTGGCGCTGGCTCAGGCCGCAACAGCCTGCGACGAGGAGAAGCAGGCCATCCTCGAGGCGAAGGCCGCTCGTGACGCCGCCTTGGGTGAGGTTGCGGATGTTCAGGGCCGCTACAAGGTGCTGGAGAGCGAACTGCAAGGCCTGCGTGACCAGCTTGTCAAGGAGGCCCGTGTCCGCCAGGAGAAGGAGGAAGGCATGAGGGCCCGCGAGGCTGCCGCCAAGGATCGGGATGCCGAGCTTGACGAACGCCAAGGCCACTTGGGTGCGCTGGAGCAGGCGTTGGAGGTGAAGAAGATCGAGCTGGACGGCAAGGTGCGGGTCCTGGCCGAGGACCGCATGGCCTTCGCGAAGCTGGAGGTGAAGGCTCGCACCCTGCTAAAGTCGCTGTATGACAGCGGCCTAGAAAGCCCGCTAGCCAGCGCCGACGAGGGCCCCGCCAAGCTGCTTCCCTTCCTGGTCTGCGCCCTTGAAGATGTTGCCCTCGGCCTTGGCCCTACGGCTGAGGCTGAGGCGCGCGGCTTTCTTCTGCAGCGCTAACGCGCGTCCTTACCCACGTCTACCTCCGCGACCCCACCGTTGACCTCGACAGCCTGCTGGAGCCTGTGAGCAGCGAGCTTGCCGCCGTCGTTGCCGAGGCCGTGAAGGGTCGGGCGGAGGCTCTGCTAGCGAAGTTTCGGGCCTTCAGCACCAAGCCGAAGCGAGGCACTGTCGGTCTTGAGGCTCCACGAGGCAAAGTTGCCTAGCGTAGCACCATCACTAGCGATGGCGCCGCCAAAAAGTGACCCCTTCGCGGCTCCCGTCCTGCTTTTAATTCCTGCAAGATGCATTCTGCCTTGTGGAGGCGTTTAAACTTGTGTTTGGCATTGTCAAAGTATTCTATGGACTGTAATATTTGCTTTTCAATTTCTTGAGATTTGCGTTTTTCCTTCCTACTTGCTTGTGTTCTGCATCGGTAGAGCCCGGCCCCGTGCATACCTCAGCCACCGTTAGCCCCGACCGGAAACCAGGACGGGACCAAGGAGTGAGGGGCTACGTGACAAGTTAGGCTCCTGAGTCGCGATGCTCAGGACTCCCCCTTGACGCACGAACAACAAGTAGGGAGGTGAGATGCATGGGTGGATTTACCGTTCTATGTCGGCAGAGCCTGGCCCCGCGCATACCTCAACCGCCATTAGCCTTTCGGAACTAAGGGGTGAGGGGCTACGTGGCCAGTTAGGCTCCTGAGTCGCGATCCTCAGGAGTCCCCCTTGACGTCCAAACGGCCTTCGTACCTTGGCTCCGCTCGGGGAGAGGCATGCGACGAACCAGGCCCGAGGGGCCTGGCTGGGTGGCGTGCGCCTGGGCGTGACCCGGGCGCAGCCCCCGTGCCCAGCCCCCTCACGCGGCACTCCCGAGGGGAGGCATTATGATGAGGCCGGACACTGAGCTCTGGGCTCCCTGAGGTTGATGCAACCGGGGGCCACCCTCAGTTGTTTATCACCAGCGCGGAGCATAGCGCTTCCGTATGTGTACGGGCATAGCCGCTCCTCGGCAATGTCGTCAGCCAGTGCGGAGCATGGTGCTTCCACTGGTGCGTGGGAGGGGGCTCCCCTCCGGGAGGAGCCCCCGGGGCGTGTACAGCTCCGCCCTAACACATGGCTGGCACGGTAGGGCCTGGCGAGGTGTATCTGGGCACCCGTGAGCCAGCGTGGGACTCACGGGGCCCTACCTCAAGGCGGGTTGCGCCTGGCTCTGGGCCTTTTCTTGTAATGTGTCCCTGCAGGTTTGGTTAGATGTCGGTGCTCTACGTCCTCGGGTCCCGGCCCTCCAGCGGGGCTCAACCGTCGCTGGCATGCCAGGTCATGATGCCGTGGACATGACCAGAGGGTGAGGGTTGGAGAGCCAATAAGAGCCCATGAGTCGCGATGCTCAGGTACCCCCCCCCTTTAACGTGCAAGCAGCCGACATGAAGTAAGAAGGGTTCCATGGGCAAATATCACACAACAATAATGATAGGTCAAATGCACGACCCGAATAAATGCGAGAGGGATACATGCCACCGGGTCTGGCCCGGGTAGCTTGGGGATAATGCAGCCTGAGGGGCGCCCCCGATAAAGTAAGCTAGAGCATGAATTAAAGGGATACATGCCGCAGGGACGAACCCACACGGCCTGGGAATGATGCAGCCCTGGGGGGTGCTCCTAGCTGAAAATGAAACTTGAAGGATGTCACCTGATAACGTTGAAGATGAAGGGATGCTGAAGTAGCGGACGGCGCGTGCTGTAGGAGACAATCTTCACGAGCCCCCAGGCCCCGGGGCCTCGGGAGGCTCCGGAGGCACTAGCGGCTCCTCGCGGACCATCTCCATCTCCGACAGGACTGCGGAATGCCTGACTGCTTGAGCCTCCAAGATGCTCCTCATGAGGCGTTGACGCACCGCAGCCACGTTCGGTAGGCCGTGACGCATGCGAACATAGCTGTGGGGTGGACCTTCGTAGCGTCCACGCGTGAGGGCCAAAGGCGCTCTTGAGAGGCGGCTCGGTTGAGTCCTGGTATGTCGATGCAGATGCGCAGCCCACCATCCTTGCCTGGATGGGGAGCTACGGCGGGTAAGCGGCGGCTGCCGCTCATGACTCTTGACTCCTGCAGCTCCTGAATGATCTCGCTGATGAACTCCTGAGGGTTTGGCCCTCCTTGTCTTTCTCCTTCTTGAGGGAAACGTGCTTTGAAGTACGCCCCCAAGTGGTGCCCGAGCGCCTCCCTCGTGATCCTAGCAAAGTCGATGGCCCTCCAGGAGAGAGCCCCCGAGCCTTGCTCGAAGAGGGCACCGGGCGCACCTTCCTATGCGGCAGAAGGAGGCACCCCCTGAACAGGCGCGGACCCTGAGGGGCCTGCCTCCCGAGGGGTCGGGCCATGCAATGTCTTCTTCTTCTTGAGGGCAGCCTCGAGAAGCCTCCTGCTTCCGTGATCTGGGTCTTCAATTGATGCGGCTTGGAAAGCGTGTTCCAGAGAACACACAGCGTCTCTCTCTTCACAAGGCACAGTGATGACTCCACCGCTTCCTGGCATCTTGAGGACATTGTAGCCGTGATGGGTCACGGCCATGAACTTGGCCAGGGCGGGGTACCCAAGGATGGCATTGTACGGCAGGCGGATGTGAGCGACGTCGAAGTCAATGAGCTCGGTGTGGTAGTTGTCGTGCTTCCCGAAGGTAACAGGAAGGCGGACCTGCCCTATCGGAACCGTGGAACCATCAGTGACTCCTGAGAAAGGCTTGGTTGGCTGTAGCTGATTGTATGGCACTTGGAGATTGTTGAACGTCTCGACGGATAGGACATTGAGCCCCGCTCCGCCATCGATGAGGGTCCTGGTGACTTGCACATTGCTGATGATTGGGGAGCAAAGCATCGTGAGGACTCCGGCTATGGCCGCGCACTTGAGCTGATCCGCTGAGCTGAACGTGATAGCGCATGATGACCACCTGAGAGGGCATGTGGCCTCAAGCTTGGGGAGGACTGCATTCACCTCGCGGGCAAATTGCTTGAAGATGTGCTGAGAGGCTGGGGCTTGTGCGCCGCCCAAGATGCAGGCGATTGTGCGTGGCTCCTGGAAGCCTCCAACCCCCTCATCCTGATGATGGTCTTCATTCCTCCTCGCCTGTGATGGCAGAGGAGCGAGGCCTGCGTTACCTTGCGGGCGGTCCTCGCGAGGTTGATCCCTCCAACCCCCCTCGGGAGGTGGGTCTCTCCAACCTCCCTCACGAGGCTGGTCCTGCCAGCGGTCTTCGTGAGGTCGGTCGCGCCACCCTTGGCGTGGGCCACGGTCTTCCCATCGTCCTCCACCTCTTCCTCCTCCTCGGCCATAGCCCCGGTCGCTGCGCTCGGGGCGTCGGCCCGCACGCACATCTCGCACGGCTCTGAGCTCTTGGCATTCATTGGTGTTGTGGGTGTGGAGGTCGTGGTACACGCAGTACCGGCTGCCCTTGGATGACTCAGGCTGATCCCTGCCTCGCTTGGTGTCTGGCTCTGCTGCAAGCACTGCAGCCCCCTTGCGCTTCACGTCCTTGGTCTTGGGCTTCTTCTCTTCTTGGTTGGCAACTGGCAGCTCGAGGAGGGACGGGCGCCCTTCCTCAGCCCTAGCGCACTTGGTCGCAAGGTTGAACAGCTCCAGGGAGGTGCACAGGTCTTCATGGATTGCGAGCTCCTCCTTCATCTTGACGTCATGCACGCTGTCGGAGAAGGCTGAGATGATGGCCTCCTCGGACACCTTGGGGATCTTAAGGCGAGCGTTGTTGAAGCGCCGGATGAACTTCTGCAGGGTCTCCCCCGGCTGCTGCTTGATGCGACGCAAGTCGCTCATGGCCAGGGTCTGGTCGCGGGTGCCTTGGAAGTTGGCGATGAATCGGGTGCGCATCTCGTCCCAGGAGGATATCGTGCCTGGAGCCAGGTTCAGGAGCCAGGTGCGGGCGCCGTCCTTGAGCGCCATGGGGAACCAGTTCACCATGACCTTCTCGTCCCCGTTGGCGGCTTCGATGCCCAGCTCGTAGAGCTGGAGGAACTCAGAAGGGTCAGTCGTGCCATCGAAGCGCGGGGGAAGGTTTGGCTTGAACTTGACCGGCCAGGCCACGCTGCATAGCTCGGCGGAGAAGGCACGGCAGCCTACAGTGGCCGTGGGAGGCCTTGGGCGATGGAGAGCTTGATCTTGGAAGTCCTGGTGCGCTGCCTCCAGGCGCAGCGCGGGGTCTTGATGCGCTGGAGCAGGTGCGCGCTCGTGCCGAGCCGATGCAGGGAGCACGCGGGTGGCTTCTTGGGGACGAGGGATCTCTTGGCAGCTCTTCTCTTGCTGCGTTGGCGCCGGACGGAGTGGGTTCCACCCAGGGGCCACGCGCCTTGGAGCCAAGGCGCCTTCTTGAGGGGGAGGCGGCTGAGGCGCCCCCGAAGCTTCGTCGCCCGCGCCGGGCGGTGCGCAGTGCAACGAGAGGGACGGTGCAGGGGAGCCCCCAGCGACGCTAACGAGCTCGGTGATGCGGGCGAGCCACTCGTCGTAGAGGTCATCGACGGGACAGTAGTGCATGAGCTCCCGCGCCAGGAGCAGGGCGGCGTGCGCATCCGCAGGAGCGCGACGGGCGTGGGACGAGGAGCCGGCCAGAGTCGTCCACGGAGTGGCGGTGCGGCCTTCTTGCCGCACTGATGGGTGCAGGGACGAAGCCTTCTATTTGTTCCCCGCCGGGCCGATGGCGGCATTGACGGCGGGCGACGGGAAACAGCGGCGGCACCCGCCGACGGGGGCCGTCTGAGCGACGCGAGTGGCGAGAGCGGCCCGGCGCTCGGCGCGGGCGCGACGTGCGTCCGACATGGATGGGATGGGCGGTGAAAACATGAGGCGGCGAAAGGCGGATTCCGGCACACCCCTACCTGGCGCGCCAAATGTCAGATTTCGGGATCCGGCAGTCCTTGAGGTTCGAACACTGGGGTGCGTGCGGAGATCACACCCCTAGTCTACTCATGTCTTACCGCCTCGCTAGGATCTAAACTACACAAAGAACAACACAGAGGACGCAGATTTATACTGGTTCAGGCCACCATTGTGGTGTAATACCCTACTCCAGTGTGTGGTGTGGTGGATTGCCTCTGGGGCTGATGATGAACAATACAAGGGAAGAACAGCCTCGCGAGGGTCTGTTCCTACGGTGGTGTTGTCCAAGGTTCTTCTCTCTGGCTCGTCTCTAGATCAGATGCCGATGCCTCTACCCTGGGGGTGGCTAGTCCTATTTATAGCGGAGGCCCCGGGCCTCTTCCCAAATATTGAGCGGGAAGGGCGCCAACAATTGGCCATTTTGAAGGGGAACATCTAGTACACTTATCCTGACTAAAGTTCGTCCTCGCCTGCCAAAGACCCTGACGATGACGCTGGCTTGGGCTCCACGATGACCTCCTTCTGCCGTCCTGCTGGTCTTGGTCTTGTTGCACCGAAATGGTTGCCTTTGCCTGATACCCTTACCTGCGCTTGCCCCCTTTGCACCAAAGGGGAAACAAGGACTCTGCGCAGGCCGGCGCCCGCCTGGCCTTGGTCGTCATGGCTTGCGTCACGGGCACCTCGTGAGGTACCCCGCCTTGATCTCTCCGCCTCTTCGCGAGCCAGCCTGACGAGGCCGTGCCTGAGGAAGCCTCCTGTCGTCCTTTCCCGCGAGGCATGGCCCCTCGCGAGGGTCTTGAGCATGTGTTGATGAAGATGGGCCGTACTGGGCCACCCCTTGAGCCATGCCACAGGCCGCAGGCAGGCAAGTCTGGGTACCCCCATTCCCAGAACACCGACAGCTTCTTCTTGATACTAGATGTTCCTAGTAACTCGCGATGCACAAGTTTTCTCCTCATATACTATTTCATCTTAGCTAGAGGTCCGCCGCCCCCCTGAATTTCAATTTCTGGCCAGTTGATTCCCAATTAAAGAAAGCATTCCCCGGCATAACAGGCGCTAGTACACCTATTACGCCGGGGAAGCAGCGCCTTGGTGTTTATCTTAGGGGCGTGTGCGGCCTAGAGCTACTGGCACCCGATTTGGAGGTCGGCCGGGATTAAAGGGACGGCCTGGGGGTGCTGCCAAGCACGGCGGTGGTGTGAGGTCGATGGGAGGGCGGGGCGGCGGAGGCAGGGGTCTGGGCCGGTGGTCGCTGGCGGTTCAAGAAAGATTGTCACTAGTGACTGGCGGGAGGTAGACGAAGGCCATCTTCCCGTTCCTTATAGATCGGACGGTTCATTAAAAAAATCGACTGACCTATTTATTTTTAGTCGACTGTTATCTTAGATATGACCACATGTGGTGGTGTGCTGGAGGAGTACCTGCATTTCCTGTGCTCATATATTACAAAATCATACGGAGTAGAATCTAATTTTGTTTGCCATGCAATGTTGTAGAGCTATCATATGTCTCCTATCATTTATTTTTCAGCCACCTGCTATCTGCTACTTTTACAGTGCACTAGTTTTGCACACACTTCACCCATACTCTCACTATTTTGTTTTTATGCAAGGGTATTTCAGAGTCTGCCTTGAGAGAAGCAGCAAAGAAAAGAGAGAAGTCGCGCCAGCTTTCTTCGCGGGTAGGCAAGACACGTTACAGCGCTATAAAGGGTGCAGTGTTTGCAGATGGAGACGGTAAATGTAGCTCTGGAGTTGATGACCTCGCTCGCAATGAACCACCATCCCAGGTGCTTGCTTTAACTTCACGGTGTCATATGTGGTTGCATGTTCCATATGGTGTCTAGCTTGTATTCGAAAGGCCGAAGTCGGTAAGATAAGGAAAGATATTTTTTACATGAACCACCATCCCGTGAGCACCAGAAGACAAATAGCTAGTCAGGGCACTGGCCGAGCCAGTGACAAGCCCAGCAAAGATAGGCATCACCTGGAAGCCAACTAAAAAGATGCGATGGTGGCGAAGCAGCCCGCCTCCCACCAGGCTCTCACGTCCTAGATGATCATGCTCACCACTCCAGCCGGATGTCTAGCTTGTATTGCTTCCAATTTGGTTAAATTGCATCTGCTTAGCTTACACATTATACCTTTGAATATGACATGCCTTTCTGCTTTTGGTACATACTAGTACATCTATGTATTAACCATGTTCTTACATCAAACTAATGTTCTTGTGTATCCCTCATCAATCACTTATGACGAGGCAGGTAGGCAAGGGGACTACTCCTCATTTAAACAATGCAGTGTCAGCCTCCTGACATGATTCTCAAGAAACAGAATTGCTAGATAAAGATAGTGAACGTATCTCTGTAGTTGATTACAGCATTTCCCCTACACTAGCATCGCAGGTGCTTGCTCTAACTTGACAGCGTGATATCTGGTTGCATGTTGCATATGGTGTCTAGATTGTAATTCTTCCAATCTGGTTAAACTGCATGTGCTAGTCTGCTTAGCTTATACATTATACTTGTTAATGTGACATGCCTTCCTGTATTTAGTACATACTACATCTGTCTATTAAGCATGTCCTTACATAAAACTATTTTTTTGTATCCCGCCTCAATCAATATGACGAGACACCTTTAGTATATGCAGTGCCGTATTAGTTGCATCTTTCATATGATTTAGCATGTGTTGCTTCAAATTTGTTGAAATTCCATTTATGATGGGACGCTTTTAACTTGGCAGAGTCATACTGGCTGCATCTTTCATGTGGTGTCTAGCTTGCATTGCTTCTTATTTGCTAGAATGGTTTCTGCTTAGTTTACACAAACAATTGTGAACATTCCATGTCGTCCTATTTTTTGTACATATTCCATCCTGGTATCATGTGTTTGCCTTACATCAAAGTAGTGATTGTTAGTATCATGCATGAATGAGTTCTGAAGAGAGAATTTTATTGCTTTTTCTTGTCGGTTTTACCTGAAATTCAAAATCAATAAAGCGAAAGGAAGTTAGCAAGGCAGCGGATAAAGGTGCTCCTTCCGAACGAAGGGCCTCTACAGTTTCTACTCCTCCACACCCCCAAGATGATTTCCAAGACAACACATGCATCGACACTCAACAAAGCTGTGTTTATGATGAGCACGTCTCCCCTAGTGCAGCATCACCGGTGCTCCCTCTAACTTGGCACTGTTATATGTGGTTGCCTGTTATGTGTGATGTCTAGCTTGTATTGCTTCTAATTTTTTTGAATTCCATCTGCTTACTTTACACATTATACTTGAATAAGACACGTGCTCCTGTTTCTAGAACATACAATATCTGTCTATCACACCATGTTCTTACATCAAATTACTACTATTGTGTAACCTGCAACAATCACTTATCATAAGGCAGGTTTGACTTCGGAGTGTGATATAGGTTACATCTCACATTCTTTTCTAGCTTGTACTACTAATTTGTTGAAATGGCACTTATGACGAGACAGTTTTAACTTGGTAGAGTGATATTCGTTGCATCTTTCATATGGTGTCTAGCTTTCATTGCTTCTAATTTGTTGAAATGCCTTCTCCTTAGTTTACACATCATAAGCTGTGAATATGCAATGCTGTGAATATGCAATGGCACTAATGACGAGAGACGTCTAACATGGTAGTGTGATGTTGTTTGCATCTTGCATATGATTTATTTCTTGTACTACTTCACATTTGTTTAAACGCCATTTATGATGAGACACTGTTAACTTGGTAGAGTGATATTTGTAGCATCTTTCATATGGTGTCTGCTATGTCTCGACCTTGCGTTGGTTTTCCCTGAAGAGGAGAGGATGATGCAGCACAGTAGCGTAAGTATTTCCCTCAGTTTTTGAGAACCAAGGTATCAATCCAGTAGGAGGTCACGCGCAAGTCCCTCGTACCTGCACAACACGATAGCAACTCGCAACCAACGCTTAGGGGTTGTCAATCCCTTCACGGTCACTTACGAGGGTGAGATCTGATAGAGATAATATTTTTGGTATTTTTGATAGATAGATGCAAAGTAAAATGTAAAGGTAAAGTAAAAACAAAGCAAGTAAATAAAGTGATATAGATTGATATGATGAGAATAGACCCGGGGGCCATAGGTTTCACTAGTGGCCTCTCTCGAGAGCATAAGTATTCTACGGTGGGTGAACAAATTACTGTTGAGCAATTGACAAAACTGAGCATAGTTATGAGTATATCTAGGCAATGATCATGTATATAGGCATCACGTCCAAAATAAGTAGATCAAAATGATTCTGCATCTACTACTATTACTCCACTCATCGACCGCTATTCAGCATGCATCTAGAGTATTAAGTAAAAACAGAGTAACGCCTTAAGCAAGATGACATGATGTAGAGGGATAAATTCATGCAATATGATAAAAACCCCATCTTGTTATCCTCGATGGCAACAATACAATACGTGCCTTGCAACTCTTTCTGTCACTGAGTAAGGACACCGCAAGATTGAACCCAAAGCCATGCACTTCTCCCATTGCAAGAACTACCAATCTAGTTGGCCAAACCAAACGGATAATTCGAAGAGACTTGCAAAGATAACTCAATCATACATAAAAGAATTCAGAGAAGAATCAAATATTTTCCATAGATAATACTGGATCATAAACCCACAATTCATCGGTCTCAACAAACACACCGCAAAAAGAAGATTACATTGAATAGATCTCCACAAGAGAGGGGGAGAACATTGTATTGAGATCCAAAAAGAGAGAAGAAGCCATCTAGCTACTAGCTATGGACCCGAAGGTCTGAAGTAAAGTACTCACACTTCATCAGAGGGGCCATGGTGATGATGTAGAAGCCCTCCATGGTGGATGCCCCCTCCGGCGGAGCTCCGGAACAGGCCCCAAGATGGGATCTCATGGATACAGAAGGTTGCGGCGGTGGAATTATGTTTTTGGCTCCCTGGGATCATACGGGGATACGTAGGTATATATAGGAGGAAGGAGTACGTCGGTGGAGCTCCGAGGGGCCCACGAAGTAGGGGGGCGCGCCCAGGGGGAGGGGCGCGCCCTCCACCCTCGTGACCGCCTCATGGCTTTCTTGACGGAGGGTCCAAGTCTCCTGGATCTTATCTGATGAGAAAGTCACCTTCCCGAAGGTTTTATTTCGTTTGGACTTCGTTTGATATTATGTTTCTTCGAAACACTAAAAAAGGCAAAAAACAGCAATTCTGGGCTGGGCCTCCGGTTAATAGGTTAGTCCCAAAAATAATATAAAAGTGGAAAATAAAGCCCAATATATTCCAAAACAGTAGATAAAGTAGCATGGAGCAATCAAAAATTATAGATACGTTGGAGACGTATCAGTGTCTTCCTTCCATTGCATTGCTTCTAATTTGGTGAAATGTCTTCTTCTTAGTTTACACATCATAGTTCTGGTTATCTCTTCCGTCCTGTTTTTCATACATATTACATCCTCCTATCATGTGGTTGTCTAACATCAAAGTTCAGTTCGCTTGCATCATGCATCAATTTGTTCTGAAGAACTAAATTGTTATTCGTTTTTCTTCTCGGCTTGACTTAACATGGCACAGAGAAAGAGGAAGAAACACATAATGGCGGGGAATGAGAAGCGGATGAATCCTGCAGATTCTGCTGGTACTGATGGTGCAATAGAAGGTCAAAGTCAAGCGGAAAATTCTACAAACACGGCATCCCATGCTACACGAGTTGCAAAAAAAGCCAAACAGAAACAAATAGCTGCCACCAAACAAGCAGAGACAACCCTAGTTCTTGCAACACCTACCACAGTACTACCAGTTGCACGACTTACTCGTGCGTCAACTGAGCTAGCAGCACGTTCCCAAGCTCCCTTGCCACCTGACACTACTTCCCAAGCACTCTTGACACAAGACGAGTTGGCAATATCAGATGAACCTTGTGAGCTTCAACAGCAAGAAGGTAGTTGCTGGAGTCAAGTTACAGTTGCATGCTTCTTTATATGTAGTCTCACAATTTGATGTACACTAACACTTCCTATGTTCGTTGTTGGACTAGCACCTAGGTGCAAGAGGAAACAAACATCAGGGATAATGCTCGATAGGTTAACTAAATCTAGAGGAGGAAGAATGGAGATCCGTTTTGAGGCAGGTTTAAAAAGGCCATGTGATGCTACAGAGTCAGCCAAGTTAGTATCAGAGGCAGCGGTTGCCATTAGGTGTCATGTACGTATCCTCCCAACATGGATTCAGTACAGGAATGACAAAGACGAAACCCAGTTCAACACCTTCCTCGACCATTTATCTGTAAGTATGGTTATGTATGGAAACTAGTAATATCGTCTTGCTCTGTCCCATACTTTCTAGGTTGCTGATAATGAGACTCCCATAATTTTCAATAGTGAGGTTCAAGTTGGATAGCCAAGATGATGCAACCAGACAAGCTTGCACCCATGTTTTCAAGTCTGCTCTGCGACAGTATCGGTATAACTTGAGGAAGACTCACTTTGAAGGCAAGGCTAACAATGAACTTTCCCAAACATCTCCAGTGAAAATATATCGGATGAAGACTGGCGGGGCCTTGTTAAACACTGGTCTAATCCGAAGTATCAGGTACATTATATATATGTGATCAGATCACATGTTGAAGTCCTATTTACGCATGTGCCACACAAATCTATCTTCTTGTAGGTGAACTGTTCAAACAAGAAGGCCAACCGTACGAAAGTGAAATTCCAACAGAAGACAGGATCTCGTAGCTATATTGCACACTGCAAGGCTCTTGTAATTAGCTGCTGTTTCACTCTTTTCGATGTACCATATTATCAGATCTATATTGACTTGTTCGAAATGCAGAGGAAAGCCCGCAAGGACCTGAAAGTACCTGAACCAAATGTTGTGGAAATCTTCAAGGACTGTCACACCAGCAAAAAGAAGGGCATGACTACACCAGTCAAAGCCACTGTTGTAAGTCTTTAATCCTCGTTCCTTTTAACTACTACTTACTCTGACTTGTGCCTTGAACTGCATGGTTTGCAGCCAATGTCTATTACTCTTTTCAATTTTATACACAATTGTCTTAGCGTATCATTGCACCTTACAAGGTTTAAAAGAGAGGAGTGATGTTCCTTTGATCTTGACCCATAATCTAGTTCCGTGCTGGACTTGCCCACACAACGTTACAATTGCCTATTTGTCTGTTCTCAGTTGTTTTGTGATATGAATGATGTCATACTATGCTTACCATATTATAAACTTCGTCTCTTTATCCTTAGCCCTCAATACAATGTGAAGAAATAGACAATACATTAGCGATGGTACATGGTCATATGTTTGGAACCTGGTTTTATTATGTACTTTGCAATAAAATACAACTAATATTTTACATGGGTTCACCAGAATAAGTTCTGTATATAGACCAAAGCTATTTTGTTTGGTTTTGCTGCCTCCTTAATATCTTCTGTTCTGGTACTATTAATCTAAAACCTCAACTTTTTAGTGAGCTATGGAAAAAATGGTGGAACCGCCACCTTCTGAAGGTGGCGAGGCAACTATAACCGCAATGTCAGCTCTTGCTGCAGTGGGTCAGTACCTATCCACTAACAGTGCCAAAAGCATGTTCCTGCGTAATACTAGGTTGGTTGTTAAGACAATATCATCCAAACTGCCTCATGATCAAGATATGCAAGCTCAAAGCAATGTTGTATCTGTGCTCCAGACACAAGTCCATTCCCTAACAGAGACCCTTTGTGAAACAAGGAGAAACATTGCTCAATGTCGTCAAGATATGCATGGTTTTGAAACCAGACTATTAGACATTTGCTATGTTGTTCAGGAGCCTAGGGGAAATGAAGGCGAGTGTTATGGTGCTCCATCAGACACTATAGCATGAAAACGTAACAGTCAGGTCAAATGAACTGAGCTTCTGAACTTCTGGTGGTGCATTTATCTGCTAGACTGTTAAGTTTTATGCCAACCTTCCTTTTGTTATATAATTGTAATTTGTTTTGGTGTGATACAAAATTTATTCTTAACGTGCATCCACCGGCTGAAGAAAACAGCATGCAATTTTTGTATAGTGTAGGGTGTTCCCTATATTTGCACTGGTGGCGATCTTTGATGCCGAGTGGATGTAATCTGTGCAATCGCCTTAATAGCCTAGTGTTAGTTTCGGCCTTATTTATTTCCTAGTCTTCTTTTTCCTTGGTTTGCTAGTGGCCGCAACTACCATGGGCCATATACGGGCCGTAGGATCCATGGGTCTCCTACGGGCCGTCGATAAATGGGCCTGTAGTCGGTGGGCCTCGGGCCGTCGATAAATGGGCACGTAATCGGTGGGCCTCGGGCCGTCGGATAAATGGGTCTACATGGGTCGTAATTGGGCGTAATTGGTACCGGCCCAGCACGGTAACGGGCCGTTAACAGGCCGTAGGACAGCAAAGGCTTAATTCTGTCACAGGCATAACGGGTCGTTAATGCGCCAAAATATATGACGGGCTGGAAACGGCGCAATGGGTTAACAGGCCAGAAACGGGCCGACTCTTGCCATGGGCCGAATTTGGCCCATTAGGGTAACAGGCCAGTAACTGGCCGACTCTTGCCATGGGCCGAATTTGGCCCATTAGGGGAACAGGCCAGTAACGGGCCGACTGTTGCCATGGGCCGAATTTGGCCCATTAGGGGAACAGGCCAGTAACGGGCCGGAAGTAATCGAGGGCCGAAAAGGAGCCCAAGAACGTATGGGCCGTCAATAGGCCGAAAGCTAACACAGGCTGGAAATGTCCCATGTAAATCATGGGCCGTTAACGGGTACAAAGAAAATTACTATTCATTATGGGCTAGAGTCACCGTGGGCCTGTAAAGGGCCGAAAGATACAAAGGCCTCATATGGACCAAAAGACGTCGTGGGCCATACATGGGCCGAAATTGAAATGGGCTGGTGTTATATTCAACGGCCCACATGACGTTGTTGGGCCGATTTCCTTTAGGGCCTAATGGGCCGTGAGTTAACGGGCCGTAAAATGGGCTATTTGCAAAGAGACCGTTAACAGGCTTTTCATGGGCCAGCCTATTAAATTTCGACCAAGTCAAACGGGCCGGCTTTGTAAGCTAAATGGGCCAGTGGTGGGCCGTGGCACGTGTCGACATATCATAGGCGCCTATCTGACCCACTGACGAGCTGACACATGTTTTGTCCGGCCAATAAGAATTTTACACGTGGAAATTTCCCATTGGTCGGGGCTGTTAACGGGTTATCGGTTCCAAAACCCGACCCGATAGCTTAATGGCATTCCGTTATGTGGATGACACATGTCGGTCACCCTTGACGAAAGCACTTCTGTGACGCGCGATTTATCGTCATGGAAGTGGACACTACTGTGATGATAATTTTGGTAATGTCATGGAACACTTCTACGACAGCACAGGTATGACTATCTTGATTCTGTCATAAAATCATCATGGATGTAAATGCATGACAAAAAACGCGACCTACTGTGACAAACACGTATCATCACGGAAGTCTATTTTTTTGGTAGTGTCAGTGCTCGAAGAGTACCATGTTCGAGTGACATGTATTTGAATTGTAAAAACAATGCTATTTTGATTATAAAGGCTGTGTTTATACTTTTGCCCGAAAGTATTATAGTGCCTCCTGTGCGGCCATTTATGTATGTATGTATGTAACCTAAAAGTTTGCAGTCGTCGACTTCAGCCCCCACGCATATAATGCAGGGGTTTTCGGTAAAGCGCGTAATCACACTTGATCCAACGTCTTGGTCCGTTAAGGAGGTGATGGCGCAGCGAACGAGGCAATCGGACTATATAGCTTTAACACTTTCACTTAGCCATAGGAGTTTGACGATGGGGCTACTATATAGCCCCTGGTACTTCCGCGTTCGTCCAAATTCGGTGCGCGTACGTACATGACCAAGAAACCGGTCCTTCGTTAATGCGGAGGAATGCGAAGATTCCACTGAGTCATCGAATGGTTGACCAGTGTCACGCTATATCATGACAATCAGTTTTTGGCTTTCTCTACTGAGGTGCTCATCCAGATGAACCAGGGCACAATCATAGTAGTTCTCCCGGTGCCACCTTAGCCGATAGAGCGGAACGTAAGGTAGCAAAACACGGGAGCCTGGCAAACCCAACTATTGACCAAATACATGATTCGGAGCTGATGCATATAAGGCCAAACTCGTGACGCCGAACACTCCCTAAGGTATTCGGACTTTACAACATATACTAGGCTGAGTAACGCCCTCGATAATGAGCCCTGAGTTTCCAGGTACATGCATTGATCTGGCGTGACGAAATGCTGTGGCGACCGGTTCTCCGGGTATTAATTCCCAGAAAATGGCCCTTGTGCTCACCAACCCCAGGATAACTGTTAGCTGATGAGGCACCAACTTGATACAGAAATTCCAAGCAAAATACAAAATATGTAGTACAAGACCATTCTGGCCTGTGAGTACAACAAATGGTTTCTATTGGTTGATGGAGGAAGCGGGTTGTGAATCATCAGTGTCTATGGGACTCCATTTCCCACGGGAACAGCTGACCAGGTTAACTCCTATCTTCGCGAGACTGCTATCACCATTGCTTAGGTTCCGGGGCTGTCATCACGGTCGCTCCTCTCCACGCAAGAAATCTGGCCAAGACAATAGCCAGGGACAAGCCAGTGAGTACTTTGAATGTACTCGCAAACATTATGAACACGGGTATAATATAACAACGATGTGCTAAAAAATATTTTATACTCATGACGTCAGTCACCAAAGATAAATATAACTCTGATGCGTGCAAGCATGTTAATTATGAATATGCAATAACTTAGCAATATTAAAATTTATGAAATAAATAACAAACATGCCACAGTCGGGCGTCTTAGCGACACCGCATAAAGGGCTTTAAAAGAAATGCCACAGTCGGGCGTCTGAGCGACACCACATAAAGGGCTTTAAAAGAAATGCCACAGTCGGGCGTCTGAGCGACGCCACATACAGGGCTTTAAAAGAAATGCCACAGTCGGGCGTCTGGGTGATGCCACATACAGGGCTTTAATAGAAATGCCACAGTCGGGCGTCTGAGCGACACCACATAAAGGGCTTTAAAAGAAATGCCACAGTCGAACGTCTGAGCGACATCACAGACAGGGCTTTAAA
>NC_041383.1:681197939-681204763 GCF_002162155.2 Triticum dicoccoides | reverse complement strand
AGAAATGCCATAGTCGGACGTCTGAGCGACATCACAGACAGTGCTTTAAAAGAAATGCCACAGTCGGGCGTCTGAGCGACACCACGTAAAGGGCTTTAAAAGAGATGCCATAGTCGGGCGTCTAAGCGACACCACATAAAGGGCTTTAAAAGAAATGCCACAGTCGGACGTCTGAGCGACATCACAGACAGGGCTTTAAAAGAAATGCCACAGTCGGGCGTCTGAGCGACACCACATAAAGGGCTTTAAAAGAAATAAGCATAGTGAATATCCCGGAGGTAGCACCATCCTAGAGAAATTCGATAATACCAAAAATATCACGGGTTAGCCCACAACAAAAATAACAATCATCACTATCACATGTCACAAGTTGTAATATCAGTTCTGATTTAATAATTTCACCTCCGAAGACCGACACTAAGACCGACACTCGACCCATCCCAGACTGTAATCCTTAACCATGGACACGGCTATTCGAATAGGTTTAATCTCTGCAGAGGGTGTACTCTTTACCCACGAGTAACGGATTTCTTTAGTCCATCGGGACTAATTCCGTCTATGGTCTTTTTGTTGAAAACACACCTAACTTGCACACACCAGCTTAACTCACACGTGTCTGGAATCACCCACGACACCTGTCAAGCAAACTCTAAGTGGGGAGGCTACAACCTCGCGTAGCATGGGATCAAATTTATATTGCGCGCTCTAAGGGGTGGCCTCCCCTCTCGGTCTCAACCGGAAACACCCATGCCCCCGGACCAGGTGGCCTGCCTACCAGCTACAACCGGTATCTTCCACCCTGGCCTCTCTGTACGGTGTGTGCTAGAAAGAGATTGACAACTTACTGAACCGTACTCTACTTGTTGTAGAGACGAGTGGTAGTACGAAACAAGTATGGGGGTTACTGGAACAAGACTCGATCTATGGTCGACTCAGGAGGTTTAAGTATTCCCTGCATGATTAGCATAACGAATATATTTCAACCAACAAAGTCACCGCTCATTATACCTTACCACGCCATACCGGACATAACCGTCCCGACGGAGACCGGCGACAAACTCATGCCTACCCAAGGCCGAGGTTTTTCCCGGGTTCCTTCCGGTATGCATGCAAGGCACATGAGGATGATCGTCATCACAAGTATGCTCATTTCCAACATCATGGAAATCACCAATATGCATTCATGCAAATGATCACATCACATGAAATAACAACTCTCCGAAATAAGGTGGTATGATAAACGTGTCAACGAACACCCAAAAATATCATGCCGGGATTCAGAATGCTTGCCTTCAGGTCAAGGGAAGGCAGGGTGCATTTCAACCTCTTGAAATATTTCTCCTCTCTTCAAAAATCCTATTTTAGAAATATAAATGAATTAACACACAAAAATAAAAACATCACAAAAAGTTGCTTGGAAAATTTTTCAATTAAATCTTAAAATAAACTAGATCAAATTTGAGAGAGGTAGGAAAAAGAATTAATTCATTTGGAGTTATATTTAAAAAGATAAAGCCAGTCAAAGATTTGGTCAAAATCTGTTTTTAATAATAAACAGAAAAGAAAACGCTTCGGGCAGAATACGCCTTCAAAAAGGGGAGACGTACTCGGGGTCTTTACGCTTCCACTTAAATGCGTGGAGGCGGGGCTGGGTCACTGACAGTGGGTCCAGGGGGCCCACTGGTCAGATTTGACCAGTCCCCACTCCCTCCTCTTCTCTGCCCGAGCAGAGGCAGGGCGTCCGGCGATCGTCACCGGCGAATGGCGTTTCTTCGCGGGCATCTAAGTGCAGGGATGGATCCGCCACTCCTAGGCGGTCCTTCCGGTGGTCGCAAGGTCGCCGGGGGCGGAGGGAGTCACCAGCGGCGAGCTCCGCGGCGGAGGGGGGCTTCGGTGACAAAGTGATTTTTGGGCTGCGGTGGTCTCCGACCAAAAATTGATCGAGGGGTTGCACTCGCGAGAGGGAGGGGGAGTTCTTGGTGGAGAGATTGGAGAAGGAGAGGCCCTGGTGGTGACGGAATCGACCGGGGCTTGGCGGCGACCGAACTGGCCGGACTCAGGGAAGAAGGCCCTCCCCTCCTCGAATGCTGGCCAGGGTAGCTCTAGGAGGATCACTGGAGGTTGAACGAGGGCTAGATGGAGCTCCGGGCCCTTATACAGGCGGTGGAGGTCGGTTCGATGCGGCCGGCGATAAGGACGACAGCGAACCGCCTCCCTGTAGCGTCAGGGCGTCGTGGCGACGACGGTAGCTAGCCGACGGGCGAGGTGATAAGTTTGTGCTGTTGACCGGGGCAGGTGGCGAGCCGAGGTGGCTTGGGCGGTGCTGGCCTGAGCAGGGCTGTCAGGCGGCCGTGGCGGCTAGTCCTTGGCTTGCCGGGGACGCAGCGAGGCTCTGCTTGGCGCGTTGCGGTGAGGGGGAGCATGCAGCGCGCAAGGGGACACTGCGTGCTGGCTGCGGTCGGTCACGGGCTGGGGTGAGTGCGGGGCGTGACGCGGCGACTCGGGTGCCGCTCGTGCAATACGTGCGCTCTGGGCGCGTCCAGTGCACGCACGGAAGGTGTTCGACATAATGTCGTGGCATGCTACAGGTCACTGGTGAGGGTGGCAAGCAACAGAGCTAGGTTGTTGATAGAGTGAAGCTCAGTGGACAAGGTGGTTTGGTCAGGAGACCAAGTTGACAATGCCAACAACAATTCATGTCAAATCTGATCATGCGCTCCAGGTGTTTGACAAAATGCCACAGGCACTTAGGCTTTTCTTGGAGTGGCCAAATCTTCCAGATTGAAGTCTCTTTGGATGCATAAGAGGGTGGTGAAGTTAGTTTGCAAAAGGGAGAAACTTGCTAGTGCAAGCTTTGCAAAACTACACTTCTGGGCAGGGAGTGAATGGTATCATTTCATGAACCAAAAATGATCAAATGAGTGTATGCTCCTGGACTTAGGGGTTTAGTAGGGTGGTCTACAAGTAGGATCAAGAATCAAGGGCCAGAGGGCAAGTAAGACTAAGGTTGTTGTACAAACTATCATGATGGACCAGAATGAAGATGAGGTTGGTTCTCTCAAAAATTTCAAAGATCATCCCTGGATTATTGCAGATAATGGATTCATATGCTCCTACTGACATCCCATAATTTTGGTGGAAGCTAGAAACAAATATTTAAAAGGGTTGCAGTGCAAAAATGCCTACTGGACTAGAGAAGAAAAACATGTGTAGCACTCAAAATATGCAATGAATGAACTATATTATTGCATAAAAGTGATTTAGAGACATCACATGACATCTCCAAATTTTGGCTAGATTTTTAGATAAATCTATCAACTGGTTGTAGTTCAAAAAGAGCTTCAAAACTTAAAACAAGTCATTTTAATGAATATAGCTCAGGGTGGAATAATTTAATAAATAAACCTACTGATTAGGAAATTGTTGAGATGGCATAGAAGTTCAATATGTTTGGAAGGATCCACTTGGGAAAAATAAATCCTTAATATTAAAAGAAAGGTTTTGAAATCAACAGAAATATTCTTGCAGGCAAAAAAAATTTAACTCTTGGCATAATTTTAATAATTAAAACCTGGTTAAAATTTTGGGGTGTTACAATTACTACCCCCCTTAAGAAAAATCTCGTCCTCGAGATTTGCTAAGAGCGTTGTGAAAAACAAATGCTCCATATGTGTCCGAGTGGTTGTGAGTCTACTGTCGTGGTGTTGCGCGAATAAAAATAATCCAAGCAGTGAGGGGATAAACGTTGTAGCAACTTAAGGAAAAGAAACCTCATTCTAGGATTTTTCGCGGTTACACTAGTTAATCACGAAGAAAACTACTCATACTAGTAGGAACTAACTACACGACTCGTCGCACAAATTCGAGGTACCATGCATAAGTTACAACATAATAGTAAATGCTGAAATAACAAATATAGCAGTGATGTCTAAAATGAAAATGGTAACTAGACGGGGTCCCGATAAAATGTCTCTGGCAATGGGATACACTCCTCTTCTATCGGAGGAAGTGGATTGACCAGTCGATCTATGCGTCTCTCTGGGTCGGGCCTCAGTGGTCTGCCGATTGCAATCTAAGGATTCAGATCAGTGAGATTCTGGAGATAATCCATCACTCGCTGGTTCAAATGCTCTTGAGCGATGATGTACTGGATAAGGTTGGCTAGTACTGGGTCTCTCTCAATCCGTCCACCGGGAAAAGATGTTACTCCTCTGGGTGCTGTACGGCTCGGAAAGTAATAATATCCTTGTTCGCGGGCATAGGGTACTGCGGATCAAAGGCGAGCAATTGATTCCTTCGCAGCAGCTTCTATGGCCAAGTGTGGGGTCGGCATAGATTTCCCCACGAAGGAAACTTCCGTAGGATCTTGATTGGAGTCTACGGGAGGGATGTGTACTGCTACCCAATATTCCGAGGTGGAAAAAGTGATTCTTGATTTGAACGGCTCGTACTGGGGTGGATATGTAGAACCCATAGTACTGCGGGTAAAGTCCCACAATATCTTGACAAAGCTACCTGGGGTTGCATCTGGGGTTCTCAGATGAATACTGGGGCTCGGCATGACGGAAAAAGGTTGTGAGGGTGGTGCACAAGGTGTGGGGTGCTGGGTAAGATCACAAGGTGGCCTTTATATAGCAAAGGAGCTGGGTCATTTCACCGTAGTGAAAGGAAATAAATTTACCAGCTTAGCTCCAAAGGTCGGGTCAGTGTCAGAGATACACATATCTCATAAAGAGACGTGTTACTGTGGTTGTCGTCGGGGTTGGTTCTGGTAGCTGTGCCCTGAAAATGTGCAACTAGGCACTGACAAAATACGCAAGGCTACCATTTAAATAGGAGCACAATGACATGCTGCGTTTATTCACAAGGTCGCACGATTACAAAGCGAGGATACACTGAAACTCGGTACTACTTGTACAGTTTAATCTACCTCGTTTATGCCTAAACGGGCGTGCCTGGTGGATGACGAGGCTTCTCCACGTGTCTCACCGCCGTGGTTAGTCGGTGATGGCGGAGGAACTGCAGGGTCGGGGTAGCGATGACGACCATCGCGGGGATTGTTAGCCACAATCCCGTTGGAGTGTGTTCCCAAAAGGCGTCGAAGCACTTCTGGGGTCATCACAGTATCTTGGATGATGGCTGGAGCTGACCTCAGGGTCTCGATCGGGTGTCCGAACAGCACATCTAGGTTGTCGGCGTCGGGCTCGTCTTCTCTTCTTGCTGGGGCTCGACGAACCAGCTCTCCTCGAGCTGCGATCAGATCAATGGTGATCTGGTCGAACAGTGCCTCTAGTGCATTTACATAGCGCACTAGGTGCAATAAGGCGGGATCTGTCTCGTGATCTCCGTTGGCAACTTGGGGTGGTCTTCCATACCCTTCATGCCTGGGGTAGTAGTAGAACGAGCGACAGTTAACTCTGGGCGACAACTGCCGAAGTTGAACTATAGCCTCTCGAGCAGCTAGCTGGACGGCTTGTGGCTCGAAGGAAGTTGTTCTTCTGGTGAACTTGTAGGGGCGTTCTGGCGATAGACCTCTACCGTAGATGTGCATAGTGGCCCAGAATTGACGGCTCTCACCGCTCATGGTCCCTTGGTACACCACATATTCTGGGGGTTCTTCTAATGCATAGGCACGACGGGTGAGGTTTGTGAGTATGGTCACAAAACCTCCAAGGTTGGTTGCTGTGGTCTCGTTGTGCACTATGGGACCAGGCATTATGGCTCGGTTTGGGATAGAGGTTGTGCTGGGTTGGGGCTAGCGTGCCCTTTTTATAGAAAAAGGGGACGGAGTCTTCCTTCGCACGCTTGTGAAGGAGACATCTTCGGTGCTGGTTACTGGCGCATGATCGACATGCTAGGTTGATAGGTTGGGCACCGACTGCTAAAAGTGTCGGGGTCACTGTGTGGCTGTCTTGCACGAGAAGCTTGGTTGGGGTTTGGTTAAGGTCTGGTGGGTTGGTTTGCCTAAGCTTATTGACCTGGCTAAGATAGGATTAGCCAATGGTCAGCCTGGCTCTGATACCAAGTCTGTGGCGACCGGTTCTCCGGGTATTAATTCCCAGAAAATGGCCCTTGTGCTCACCAACCCCAGGATAACTGTTAGCTGATGAGGCACCAACTTGATACAGAAATTCCAAGCAAAATACAAAATATGTAGTACAAGACCATTCTGGCCTGTGAGTACAACAAATGGTTTCTAGTGGTTGATGGCGGAAGCGGGTTGTGAATCATCAGTGTCTATGGGACTCCATTTCCCACGGGAACAGCTGACCAGGTTAACTCCTATCTTCGCGAGACTGCTATCACCGTTGCTTAGGTTCTGGGGCTGTCATCACGGTCGCTCCTCTCCACGCAAGAAATCTGGCCAAGACAATAGCCAGGGACAAGCCAGTGAGTACTTTGAATGTACTCGCAAACATTATGAACACGGGTATAATATAACAACGATGTGCTGAAAAATATTTTATACTCATGACGTCAGTCACCAAAGATAAATATAACTCTGATGCGTGCAAGCATGTTAATTATGAATATGCAATAATTTAGCAATATTAAAATTTATGAAATAAATAACAAATATGCCACAGTCGGGCGTCTTAGCGACACCGCATAAAGGGCTTTAAAAGAAATGCCACAGTCGGGCGTCCGAGTGACACCACATAAAGGGCTTTAAAAGAAATGCCACAGTCGGGCGTCTGAGCGACGCCACATACAGGGCTTTAAAAGAAATGCCACAGTCGGGCGTCTGAGCGACGCCACATACAGGGCTTTAAAAGAAATGCCACAGTCGGGCGTCTGAGCAACACCACATAAAGGGCTTTAAA
>NC_041383.1:681173477-681197347 GCF_002162155.2 Triticum dicoccoides | reverse complement strand
CGACATCACAGACAGGGCTTTAAAAGAAATGCCACAGTCGGACGTCTGAGCGACATCAGAAACAGGGCTTTAAAAGAAATGCCACAGTCGGGCGTCTGAGCGACACCACATAAAGGGCTTTAAAAGAGATGCCACAGTCGGGCGTCTAAGCGACACCACATAAAGGGCTTTAAAAGAAATGCCACAGTCGGACGTCTGAGCGACATCACAGACAGGGCTTTAAAAGAAATGTCACAGTCGGGCGTCTGAGCGACACCACATAAAGGGCTTTAAAAGAAATAATCATAGTGAATATCCCGGAGGTAGCACCATCCTAGAGATATTCGATAATACCAAAAATATCACGGGTTAGCCCACAACAAAAATAACAATCATCACTATCACATGTCACAAGTTGTAATATCAGTTCTGATTTAATAATTTCACCTCCGAAGACCGACACTAAGACTGACACTCGACCCATCCCAGACTGTAATCCTTAACCATGGACACGGCTATTCGAATAGGTTTAATCTCTGCAGAGGGTGTACTCTTTACCCACGAGTAACGGATTTCTTTAGTCCATCGGAACTAATTCCGTCTATGGTCTTTTTGTTGAAAACACACCTAACTTGCACACACCAGCTTAACTCACACGTGTCTGGAATCACCCACGACACCTGTCAAGCAAACTCTAAGTGGGGAGGCTACAACCTCGCGTAGCATGGGATCAAATTTATATTGCGCGCTCTAAGGGGTGGCCTCCCCTCTCGGTCTCAACCGGAAACACCCATGCCCCCGGACCAGGTGGCCTGCCTACCAGCTACAACCGGTATCTTCCACCCTGGCCTCTCTGTACGGTGTGTGCTAGAAAGAGATTGACAACTTACTGAACCGTACTCTACTTGTTGTAGAGACGAGTGGTAGTACGAAACAAGTATGGGGGTTACTGGAACAAGACTCGATCTATGGTCGACTCAGGAGGTTTAAGTATTCCCTGCATGATTAGCATAACGAATATATTTCAACCAACAAAGTCACCTCTCATTATACCTTACCATGCCATACCGGACATAACCGTCCCGACGGAGACCGGCGACAAACTCATGCCTACCCAAGGCCGAGGTTTTTCCCGGGTTCCTTCCGGTATGCATGCAAGGCACATGAGGATGATCGTCATCACAAGTATGCTCATTTCCAACATCATGGAAATCACCAATATGCATTCATGCAAATGATCACATCACATGAAATAACAACTCTCCGAAATAAGGTGGTATGATAAACGTGTCAACGAACACCCAAAAATATCATGCCAGGATTCAGAATGCTTGCCTTCAGGTCAAGGGAAGGCAGGGTGCATTTCAACCTCTTGAAATATTTCTCCTCTCTTCAAAAATCCTATTTTAGAAATATAAATGAATTAACACACAAAATAAAAACATCACAAAAAGTTGCTTGGAAAATTTTTCAATTAAATCTTAAAATAAACTAGATCAAATTTGAGAGAGGTAGGAAAAAGAATTAATTCATTTGGAGTTATATTTAAAAAGATAAAGCCAGTCAAAGATTTGGTCAAGAATCTGTTTTTAATAATAAACAGAAAAGAAAACGCTTCGGGCAGAATGCGCCTTCAAAAAGGGGAGACGTACTCGGGGTCTTTACGCTTCCACTTAAACGCGTGGAGGCGGGGCTGGGTCACTGACAGTGGGTCCAGGGGGCCCACTGGTCAGGTTTAACCAGTCCCCACTCCCTCCTCTTCTCTACCCGACCAGAGGCGGGGCGTCCGGCGATCGTCGCCGGCGAACGGCGTTCCTTCGCGGGCATCTGAGTGCAGGGATGGATCCGCCACTCCTAGGCGGTCCTTCCGGTGGTTGCAGGGTCTCCAGGGGTGGAGGGAGTCGGCGGCGGCGAGCTCCGCTGCGGAGGGGGGCTTCGGTGACAAAGTGATTTTTGGGCTGTGGTGGTCTCCGACCAAAAATTGATCGAGGGGTTGCACTCGTTAGAGGGAGGGGGAGTTCTTGGTGGAGAGATTGGAGAAGGAGAGGCCCTGGTGGTGACGGAATCGACCGGTGCTTGGCGGCGACCGAACTGGCCAGACTCGGGGAAGAAGGCCCTCCCCTCCTCGAATGTTGGCCAGGGTAGCGCTAGGAGGATCACTGGAGGTTGAACGAGGGCTGGATGGAGCTCCGGGGCCCTTCTATAGGCGGTGGAGGCCGGTTTGATGCGGCCGGCGATAAGGACGATGGTGAACCGCCTCCCTGTAGCGTCAGGGCATCGTGGCGAGGACGGTAGCTAGCCGACGGGCGAGGTGATAAGTTTGCGCTGTTCACTGGGGCAGGTGGCGAGCCGAGGTGGCTTGGGCGGCGCTGGCCTGAGCAGGGCTATCGGGCGGCCGTGGCGGCTAGTCATTGGCTTGCCGGGGATGCAGCGAGGCTCTGCTTGGTGCGTTGCGGTGAGGGGGAGCATGCAGCACGCAAGGGGACACGGCGTGCTGGCTGCGGTCGGTCACGGGCTGGGGTGAGTGCAGGGTGTGACGCGGCGACTCGGGTGTCGCTCGTGCAATACGCGCGCTCTGGGCGCGTCCAGTGCACGCACGGAAGGTGTTCGACATAATGTCGTGGCATGCTACAGGTCACATGTGAGGGTGGCAAGCAACAGAGCTAGGTTGTTGATAGAGTGAAGCTCAGAGGACAAGGTGGTTTGGTCAGGAGACCAAGTTGACAATGCCAACAACAATTCATGTCAAATCTGATCATGCACTCCAGGTGTTTGACAAAATGCCACGGGCACTTAGGCTTTTCTTGGAGTGGCCAAATCTTCTAGATTGAAGTCTATTTGGATGCATAAGAGGGTGGTGAAGTTAGTTTGCAAAAGGGAGAAACTTGCTAGTGCAAGTTTTGCAAAACTACACTTCTGGGCAGGGAGTGAATGGTATCATTTCATGAACCAAAAATGATCAAATGAGTGTATGCTCCTGGACTTATGGTTTTAGTAGGGTGGTCTACAAGTAGGATCAAGAATCAAGGGCCAGAGGGCAAGTAAGACTAAGGTTGCTGTACAAACTATCATGATGGACCAAAATGAAGATGAGATTGGTTCTCTCAAAAATTTCAAAGATCATCCCTGGATTATTGCATATAATGGAATCATATGCTCCTACTGACATCCCATAATTTTGGTGGAATCTAGAAACAAATATTTAAAAGGGTTGCAGTACAAAAATGCCTACTGGACCAGAGAAGAAAAACATGTGTAGCACTCAAAATATGCAATGAATGAACTATATTATTGCATAAAAGTGATTTAGAGACATCACATGACATCTCCAAATTTTGGCTAGATTTTTAGATAAATCTATCAACTGGTTGTAGTTCAAAAAGAGCTTCAAAACTTAAAACAAGTCATTTTAATGAATATAGCTCAGGGTGGAATAATTTAATAAATAAACCTACTGATTAGGAAATTGTTGAGATGGCATAGAAGTTCAATATGTTTGGAAGGATCCACTTGGGAAAAATAAATCCTTAATATTAAAAGAAAGGTTTTGAAATCAACAGAAATATTCTTGCAGGCAAAAAAAATTTAACTCTTGGCAAAATTTTAATAATTAAAACCTGGTTAAAATTTTGGGGTGTTACAAATGCCGATAACGCCAGTATCCCTCTCGGTTGTTTTAAGTGCCCGGAGGGTGTGAAGCAACAAGAGACATCAAAAAAGGTTTACACAGGGTCTTAATCTAAAAAGAAACCTTTGAGCAGGGCCCTGTTGCACGTCTTCGCCTTTGTCTCCATTGTGTCGTATCCTGGAAGGGTGTAGCACGATGATCGTCTGTAAAAGAGGAAAAACCCAGGTGAAAGACTTCGTGCGAAAAGTTAGTTATTCTTAATGAACCATAAAAATGCAATCTATTATTGTATTAATAGGGTTGAGCCGAACTATGGGCCTTTTTACATGCGGGTAGCCCCTAGCACCATCTATGGGGGTATATCCATCGACCCAAGCTCAGCTTTATCTGGGCTGCTATGACTAGTGGTGCGACAGACTCGTCTAACCGTGTCTGCGGTCTTGACGACCGGTCATTTATTCTATTTTGGAGCGGCCGTTTAGTGTTTGGATGCTAGAGCCTCCACATATTCTTTCGCACGTAAGGAACACTCTGTATTTCTGCTAACTATAATGACGCCACGTGGACCGGGCATCTCAAGTTTAAGATAAGCGTAGTGCGGTACTGCATTGAAACAAGCGAAAGTCGTTCTTCCGAGTAGTGCGTGATAGCCGCTTCAGAATGGAGCGATGTCGAAAATTAATTCTTCGCTTCATAAGTTGTCGGGAGAACCGAATACAACCTCTAGTAGTAGAGAGCCCGTGCAGCGGGCCTCTATGCTTGGTATTACTCCTTTAAAGGTAGTACTGCTTTGGCTTATTCTTGACGGGTCTATCCCCATCTTGCGGACAGTGTCCTGATATATCAGATTAAGACTATTGCCGCCATCCATGAGGACTCGGGTGAGATGGTATCCGTTAATTATTGGGTTGACCACCAAGGCAGCCGATCCTCCGTGTCGGATACTACACTACTAGAAAAAGGGCTATAGATGAGATTGACACTAATGGTGCACCGGACAAGTGGTGCGCCATTAGTACATACTAATGGCGCACCACCTTCTGATACGCCATTAGAGTTGAAACTACTAATGGCGCACCTGGCCCAGGGTGCGCCATTAGTATCAAAAAAAATTTGAACTAGTGCGCCTGTCCAAACATACTAATGGCGCATCCAGACACAGTGCGCCATTACTAGTTATAACTAGTAATGGTGCACCTGTCGGAAAGTGCGCCACTAATGTTGTTTTTTTAATTATATTTTTTATTCCTTTTTTTGCAAAACTACTAATGGCGCACTGTTCCACCGTGCGCCATTACTAGTTTTAACTAGTAATGGCGCACCAGTAAGAGATGCGCCATTGCTATCTATACGTATGGCGCACCCCTACCAGTGCGCCATTGCTATCACCCCTTATCCCCTCCCTCTTGTCACGTTCTCTCCCCCTCACCTTCCTCCTGACACACCCACCCACCTCCCTCGACTTTGATTTAGATCGGGAAGCCCCGGCCGCCCGCCTCTTCCTCTCCCTCCTGACCACGGCGAGCTCCCTTCCCCCTCCCTCACACCAGATCCAGGGCATGGAGCCGTGGTGAGCTCCTTCCCCAACCCTCCTCACCAGATCCAGAGGAGAGCAGGTGACCACGTCCTCCGGCGACGGCGTTGCTCCGGGGTGTGGAGGCCGCCGAGCTGCAGGAGGAGGAGCTCCCTGCCACCCCAAGGCCCCAGATCCAGCCACCACGGACAAGGAGCCCGCGGCCATGGCGACCTAGCAGGCACCACAGGAGGAGGCCGGCCATGGCGACACCGGATCTGGCATCTCCGGGGTCCTCTACAAGTGGGTCAACTACGGCCGCGGATGGCGGCCCCGCTGGTTCGCGCTCAGCGACGGCGTGCTCTCCTACTACAAGATCCACGGGCCCGACCGCATCGACCTCTCCCGCGACACCGACCGCGGCGCCAAGGTCATCGGCGAGGACTCGCTCCGCCGCCTCGCGCGCCCCTCCTCCGCCTCCGCCCCCCACTCCAACGGCCACGGCCACCACCAGACGCCCCGCAAGCCCCTCAGCGAAATCCACCTCAAGGTCAGTCGCCCGCTCGATGCTTCGATTCGCTCCTCTGATCCGCAGATCCATTTCCCTCTGTCTCTGACGCTGAAACGGGTGGTTGACGTGCAGGTGTCGACCGTCAGAGAGAGCAGATCGGACGACAGGAGGTTCTCCATCTTCTCGGGGACCAAGAGGCTGCACCTGCGGGCCGAGACGAGGGAGGACAGGGCCGCATGGCTCGAGGCGCTCTGTGCCACCAAGGAGATGTTCCCGAGGATGTCCACCAGCGAGATGGTCGGGCCGGGGGACACTGCGGCGGCCGCGGCGGTCTCCACCGAGCGCCTGAAGAAGCGCCTGCAGCAGGAAGGGGTCAGCGATGCTGCCATTGCTGACAGCGAGAGGATCGTGCGGGAGGAGTTCGAGGCGCTGCACAAGCAGCTTGTGCTTCTCAAGCAGAAGCAGGCGCTACTCCTTGACACGCTCCGCCACCTAGAGGTATTCATATCTATTTGACCCTGCTTCGAACAGAACTTGATCGTGCATGGGAGTAGGAAATTTTGGTGTCCACTGCATGGTGTGATATTGTGCCATTCTCTACATGGTTTAATTAATGAAGAAACAAGTACAGAGCTACTGACGTACGCTGGTGAATTTCTGACTTACGCTGGTGAATAACTCCACACACATATACCATCTAAAATAGCTGTAACTCTAGAATGTCAGACAAAACTGTGGTGGTTTGGTTCAATATGAGCATTGCTGATTGGTTAGCCGAAGTGTAAGCAAACTATATACATGCATGAGCGGATGGACATCATATTTACTAGGGTTGTCTTTGGTTCACGGGATAGCTTTGACTGGCTATGGGTATCCCAAATGGTTAGAGATAGCCATCTATGCTTTTGGTTCGAGGGACGAGGGGTGGATAGGTTGACCATTCAATCAGCATGGACCGTTTGATAACTGTTTGATACGTGATAACCACTTTTTTAGTTGTAAATTAGTAACTTGTAGTTCCGTTAGCAACAGTTTTGGAGATCAGTCTAGATCTTCTCCCTCTCTCCCTTTCCATTCATGATTTCTTCATTTGTTGTTCTTAGATACCAACTTTCCGAGGTCTTGAATGCACATATTGGATTTCTCTTTTATGGAGTCCTCGGTGTTCCTTGCAAACTCTCTTTGGATTATATCATGAATGTCGATTCAATATTTGATTTACTTTTGTTGACAACTTAAATTACCATTCCTCTTTTTTCAGAAGGAAGTGGTAGCGAGTCTGATGATTACAATGAACCACAAGATCCTGCTGAAGAGGAGACTGACGATGAAGAGAACATATATTTTGATACAACTGATTTCCTTTCATCTAGTTCTTTTAAAAGCAGTGGATCTGATTTCCAAAGATCTGAAGCTGGTTCAGATGATGAGGACGACTACCCGATGGATGGAATTGATCCTTCTATGAAGTCTGTTGGAATTAATTATCCATATGTGAGAAGGCGTAAGAAGCTACCAGATCCAGTTGAGAAAGAGAAGGGTGTTAGTTTGTGTTCAAAGATCAAGGACAACATAGGAAAGGATCTTACCAAAGTCTGTCTGCCTGTTTACTTCAATGAACCTCTTTCATCATTACAAAAATGTTTCGAGGATCTTGAGTATTCCTACCTTATTGATCGTGCATATGAATGGGGCAAAAGGGTATGTCTTCTTCCTCATTATTCTCAGCATGTGACAGGAAGTGCGTGACTTTCCCTTTCATACTACTCCCTCCGTTCCAAAATAGATGACCCAACTTTGTACTAAAGTTAGTACAAAGCTGAGTCATCTATTTTTGAACGGAGGGAGTAGAACTTAAGTAGTTTAACCTGAAACATAAGTAGCTTAGAGGTGGTTTTGTTCGATTTTGCACCGTGTCCTCTACTCCTCTTCAGGTTGTTCTTGTTATCTCCTGCTTTGCAGTTGTAGTATATATCCAATCTTAGTTTTGGTTTGTACCAAAGAGGATATCAATGTACTTATGTGATTACTCCTGTTTGTGTCCTACATATTACACCTTTATGCAATGTCTTCCGTTTTACTCTAAACTCATTCGAGTGCATTCTAAATCCGCCTCTAACACTTCTTGGTGTCATTATGTTTAACCTGTTCTCTACCATTTTGTTTCTTTGCAAAGATGTCAGAACTTTTCTGTGTGCATGTTATCTGTAGTAGTGGCAATAACTAACTTGTGATTGGACATGTTTATTTGCTTATTTCTATCATGAGATGAACCACATTTATGCATCTTACATCTCTATGTTGAATACTCAGGGGGATAGTGTGATGAGGATTCTAAGCGTTGCAGCATTTGTTGTTTCTGGTTATGCCTCTACGGATGGAAGGAGTTGTAAGCCCTTCAACCCTCTTCTTGGGGAGACCTATGAAGCAGATTATCCAGATAAAGGTCTTCGTTTTTTCTCAGAAAAGATATTTTTATGAACCTTTAGAAATCCAGTAATATGAAGAACAAGTTCTTACTGTTGGTTAGCATAGTCCACTGTTCATTCTCCTAACTTATTTCTTACATTCTGATAGTGAGTTTATGTAACGTAACACCTTAAACTTCTCCATGAACTAGTTTGAATACTGCTTTCAGAACAGCCCGCTGCAATACTGCTGCAGTGCCCCATGTAGTCGTTACTTCGGATTTTCTACTCTGTACATGTTGAATCATCAAATAGCCTTTCTTTTGTAGACTAACAGATATTTGAGGCCACTACAGATTTTCTTGAAGTTTAGTTTATTTGCTTCTGCATGTTGGTTTACATAAAAATATTCAATACCACCTGCGAGGTTAGTCATCATCCAATGGTTGTTTCATGCCACTGTGAGGGAAATGGTTGGAGGTTTTGGGCAGATAGCAACCTAAAGAGCAAGTTCTGGGGTCGCTCCATTCAACTTGATCCTGTTGGTGTGTTAACACTGGAGTTTGATGATGGTGAAGTTTTCCAGTGGAGCAAGGTATTATTACCTAGTTATCAAGAAATGGTTAACTCTGTGAAATGATTGACTCTGTGAAATGATTAACTGAAAATATGCTATCACAGGTGACCACTTCCATTTACAATCTCATATTGGGTAAACTGTACTGTGATCACTATGGTACTATGCGCATTCAAGGTAATCGCGAATATTCATGTAAGCTGAAGTTCAAGGAGCAATCAATTATTGATCGCAACCCTCATCAGGTATTTAATAAATTGCATGTATACTAGATGTATTTTGTATGCTTGTTCTTCTGATTTCTCCTTTTATTTCCTAACTTTGCAGTTTGTTTGTCACTAAGATGATGCTTTTCCATGCATATTAGTTAAAGCAAGTGATGCATCTGTGCCTTTTGGCAAGACATATTTTTAGCAGTTTATATATATTCATTTGAAAGCATAATGGGTTCACCTTTTAACAATGTGTATCGATTTCCTTTGAAAAATAGTTGGTGTTTAATGTGATGTTTCTCAAAGTTTTGGCACCCAGGAATTTTAGAATCTAACTTGAAAATGATACAAGTCTTGAGCCTTATGCTATTATTTTGAAAAAAAAGGCAATATTGCGCACAAATAAAATAAATAGTATTTTGGCTCAGAAATCAACTACTGAATTCAAAGGACCATTTTGACCCTATTGTGCTCCGAAATCAACTATTGAATTCAAAGGACCATTTTGGCCCTATAGTGCTCTGAATAGTTTGATCATATTCCAACTTCAGCCTTTTGGGCAGTGAAGCCTCATACAGAGGGTGGGCTTTTATCTAGAAATAGGCTGAAATGTTACTTGTACCACCTGAATAAAACAGTGAGAATTGAAAGCATAAAGCTCATTGACTCCCAATCCAGAAATGTTCCATCCTACCAGCCAAATGTAGACATGATAACTTCAGCCAATCTGCTTCATTAGTTACGAATGGTTTCATTAGATAATAATGAGTAAGTGAAGAAGTTGAATGGAAATAGTCGATATTTGCATTGTGGCTGTTGGATTAATCAGCCTATGTAGTATGTACAAATGCTTAGAAGGTGATCCGAAGTTTAGTTGGTTGTCGAAGAAGAATAAATTCATAAATCAAATGTGCAAAATTAGTCCAGTCATCTCAGTTTCAGGTTCATAGAGAAGATATTGATTTCTATATATGATTTAGCCAATTGAAATTCACACTGCACTATGCCTGTCTCACTGAAGTTGTTAGTTACTTTGTCTGAAAAAATGACAGTATTGACATGTTATAAATAGTTTGTTTGTGTTTCTGTTTATTTTGTTACATTTTGCAGGGATAAAGTGAAGAAAAAGAAGAAAAGATTACTAGAAGATTAGCTTTAGTTTTTTTTATTTCCTTGCAATTTTCCTTTTATTGGAAACTTGTAAAGACATTGTAATATTCTTACTATAATAAAAATTGGAGACTAATATGATGAATTGTATTTGGAGACTAATATGATGAATTGTATTCAAAGACTAATCTTCTATTGTATTCGATGAATCTGTTGTTGATGTGTGATGTCTATATTTTGTCAAATTATACATTTTGTAACCTGTGCAAAAAACAGAAAAAAAATAAAAAAAACCTAATATTCATACTAATGGCGCATCACATGACAGTGCGCCATTAGTATGACAAAGCATACTAATGGCGCATCACTGGACAGTGCGCCATTAGTATGCCGCTGTTACTAATGGCGCATCTCGTGGTCGTGCGCCATTAGTATGCCAAAGCACCTGGGTATACATGGCCCCTGGGAGGCATACTAATGGCGCACCGTGGCCTATACTAATGGCGCACCAGTGGTGCGCCATTAGTATACCAGATACTAATGGCGCACCACTGATGCGCCATTAGTAAAAATTACTAATGGCGTGCTAGTAATGGCGCACCGGTGATGCGCCATTAATGGCCAAATTAGGTGCGCCATTAGTAGCGGTTTTTTTAGTAGTGCTAGTCGGATGATCCCTGCGATCGAAAGTGATCGAGCACGCCGACCAAGGATTGAACTTGGGGGCGAAGGGCTCTACATCGTATACGTCTCAGAGTGCGTGTTTGCGCCTTTCTCTTTGGTATGTGAGTTCCGTAAATCATTGTGACGCCCACGATTCAATCGTACACTAATCATGCATGCAAACGTGTACGGTCAAGATCAAGGACTCACGGGAAGATATCACAACACAACTCTAAAAACATAAATAAGTCATACAAGCATCATAATACAAGCCAGGGGCCTCGAGGGCTCGAATACAAGTGCTCGATCATAGACGAGTCAGCGGAAGTAACAATATCTGAGTACAGACATAAGTAAACAAGTCTGCCTTAAGAAGGCTAGCACAAACTGGGATACAGATCGAAGGAGGCGCAGGCCTCCTGCTTGGGATCCTCCTAACTACTCCTGGTCGTTGTCAGCCGCCTGCACGTAGTAGTAGGCACCTCCAGTGTAGTAGTCGTCGTCGACGGTGGCGTCTGGCTCCTGGGCTCCAACGTCTAGTAGCGGCATCCGAGAAGAAGAGGAAAACGGGGGAAAAGAGGGAGCAAAGCAACCGTGAGTACTCATCCGAAGTACTCGCAAGCAAGGAGCTACCCTACATATGCATGGGTATATGTGTAAGGAGGCCATATCAGTGGACTGAACTGCAGAATGCCAGAATAAGAGGGGGGTAGCTAGTCCTATCGAAGACTACGCTTCTGGCAGCCTCCGTCGTGCAGCATATAGAAGAGAGTAGATTGAAGTCCTACAGGTAGCAACACATAGCATAATCCTACCCGGCGATCCTCTCCTCGTCGCCCTGGTAGAGAGCGATCATTGGGTAGTATCTGGCACTTGGAAGGGTGTGTTTTATTAAGTATCCGGTTCTAGTTGTCATAAGGTCAAGGTACAACTCCAAGTCGTCCTGTTACCGAAGATCACGGCTATTCGAATAGATTAACTTCCCTACAAGGGTGCACCACATAACCCAACACGCTCGATCCCATTTGGCTGGACACACTTTCCTGGGTCATGCCCGGCCTCGAAAGATCAACACGTCGCGGCCCCACCTAGGCACAATAGAGAGGTCAGCCTACCGGTCTGAATCCTATGCACGCAGGGGTCTGGGCCCATCGCCCATTGCACACCTGCATGTTGCGAGGGCGGCCGGAAGCAGACCTAGCAACCTCCATTACAAAGGAAGTCACGTTACGCGGTCCAATCCGGCGCACGCCGCTCCGTCGCTGACGTCAAGAAGGCTTCGGTTGATACCACGACGTCGAGTGCCCATAACTGTTCCCGCGTAGTTGGTTTGTGCGTATAGACCAGTAGCCAGACTCAGATCAAATACCAAGATCTCGTTAAGCGTGTTATTATGAAGCAACCGTGAACGCCGACCAGGGCCAGGTCCACCTGTCTCCTAGGTGGTCTCAACCTGCCCTGTCGCTCCGCCACAAAGTAACAGTCGGGGGCCGTCGGGAACCCAGGCCCACCTCTACCGGGATGGAGCCACCTGTCCTTTCAGCCCCCACATCGGGATCACTTGCGGGTACTCAACGAGCTGACCCGACTTTAGTCACCATCTGTATAATATGTATGTATGTATAGTATATACCCGTGATCACCTCCCGAGTGATCACGGCCCAATAGTATAGAAAGGCAGACTGACAAGAATGTAGGGCCAATGATGATAAACTAGCATCCTATACTAAGCATTTAGGATTGCGGGTAGGGTATCAATGACTGTAGCAACAATGACAGGCTATGCAACAGAATAGGAGTAACCAAACAGTAACATGCTACACTACTCTAATGCAAGCAGTATAGAGAAGAATAGGTGATATATGGTGATCAAGGGGGGGCTTGCCTGGTTGCTCTGGCAAGAAGGAGGGGTCGTCAACTCCGTAGTCGAACTGGGCAGCAGCAGCGTCGGTCTCGTAGTCTACCGGAGAGAAGAGGGGGAAGAAACAATAAATACCATGCAAACAGATGCATATCGATGCATGACATGACAAGTAACGATGCTAGGTGTGCCCAATCGCGGTAGTAGGTGATACCGACGAAGGGGGAAAACATCCGGGAAAGTATTCCCGGTGTTTCGCGTTTTCGGACAAATGAACCAGAGGGGGAAAGTTGTGTGTTTGCTATGCTAGGGATGTGTGGTGGACGAACGGGCTACGTATCCGGATTCGTCTCGTCGTTCTGAGCAACTTTCATGTAGAAAGTATTTTCATCCGAGTTACAGATTAAAAGATATGATTTTCTAAAGATTTAACTCATTTTCTGTTTTTAACTATTTATTTAAATCCAACATTATCCAAAACAGTGAATGATAACGCAGGCATGACATCAGAGTGATGTGAGCAGGTCAACTGGTCGGTTGACCAGTCAAACCAGACAGGTGGGTCCAGTGGGTCCCAGATGTCATTGTCTGGGTCACTAACAGGGGGGTTTAGTCCAACTAAATGGATTAATTAGTGGGTGGGACCTAGTAGTCAGTGACTGTTTAGTTAATTAAATTAATTAACGAAATAATTAGCATTTTAATTGTTTACAAAATGTTTTAAATGGTGTGGGCCCGCATGTCAGTGGTAGTAGCTGCCACATCAGCGTAGTTGACCCGGTCAACATGGCCAGTTGGGGCCCCCAGGCCCACAGGCAGTGACCCAGGGTGGGGCCCCACGCATGCCACGTCAGCTGGCCAGCGTTTAAACGCCGGCGAGTTTGTTTTCGCGGCGGCGTGACTTGGGCGAGCGTCGGATTTTGCCCATGGGGCACCAAATCGAGCGCGGCCAGGCTCTCTGGAATGGCCTCTTCGCGCCGCGTCCGATGGAGGGGAGCACGTCGGCGGGGGTGGCCGGAATCGAGCGCCACAGGCTCGACGGCGGCGAGGTGGTTCGGGCATGAGACGAAGACGGCGATGCAGCGCGCTTCGGGGCGAGCGGGAAGGCTATGGTGGAGCTGCGCGATGCGCTGAGCACAAAGGGCTCGGCCCTGTGACCATTTGGTCGCCGGAAGGCCGCCGGCGACGCACGCAGGCGGCGGCGCAGTCGGGTCCCCAACGGGAAACACGCTAGGAGGCACGGGGGGAGCGTGCGCAGGCGCGTTGGGCTCCTATGAGCATCAGGAGCACTATACCGTGCTCAGGCGAGCACGACGGAGTGCATGGCCACGGCGGCGAGGCGATCCGCGGCGACGGGCTTACGGCAACGGCATGAGGTAGCTACGGTGCGCAACGGGCCCATCTAGGAGGAGCAGGAGGAGGGGCTCACCGTGCGGCACGCAAGATGGCCCGTGGTGGTTTAGTAGCAGCAGGGGCGTCACCGGAGTTGGTGACGAATGGTGGCGACCGGAGATGTGGGAGAAGGGGGGCGTTGCAGCAGCGCCTCCGAGCTCCAGCTGTGGCCACCGGTCGACGAGGAAGACGGCGGCGGTGATGACGGACACGCAGGCGCGGCGAGGCAATGACTATGGCCGCGCAATTCACGACGGCGGGTCCATGGCAGCGTTCGGTCGTGGTGGGGAACAAGGGGGAGAGCGAGGTGGATCTGAGGGGGGAGGCGTTTGGACCGAGGGGAGAGTGGGGGCGAGCGGGAGGAGAGACCGAGGAGGCGGAGGCGTGGCGGCCTTATCCTCCTCAACGCCGGCAAGCGGGTCCAGTGGCGACCGCGCCCTGTAATGGCGCGCGACCAAGGAACAGGAAGGGTGGTGCGGTGCGGGGGGCTGGGCCGGCTGGGCCGGTCGGCTGGGTTAGCTGGGCCAGTTGGCCCAGGGGGGTTTGGGGGGGTTTTCCTTTCTCTTTCTTTTTTTCTTTTCTTTATTTTTCTTTTCTGTTTTATTTCATTTTAAAGTATTTAGTCATTTTCTAAAAATGTGTTTACTTCATCATAATTACCTATGCAATATTTGGCACCCCCCGAACATTTTTGTTTTGACTTTTGAAAACTTTGGGTGTTTGTCGCTAATTCATTTTTGAATTTGCAATGTTTTTGAACTACCACTTAATTAGCAACAGTAACATAGATGACACGGCATCATCAGGAGAGTTTTATCGTAGCCTAATTATCCGGGCGTTACAAATCTCCTCCACTACAAGAAATCTCGTCCCGAGATTTAGGTGGTAGAAGGAAACAATGCGGGGTACTCATCACGCAGGCGATCCTCGCGCTCCCAGGTGGCTTCATCTTCAGAATGGTGCGACCACTGGACTTTGAGGAACTTGATCGCCTTCTGGCATGTGCAGCGTTCAGCTTGGTCGAGAATGCGGACCGGATGCTCTTTATAGGAGAGGTCCTGTTGTAATTCGAGCACTTCATGATCCACTGCTCGGATTGGGTCCTTGAAGCATCGGCGGAGCTGTGACACGTGGAACACATCGTGAACCTGAGAAAGGTTCGGCGGAAGCTCCAGTTGATATGCCACTTTTCCACGCCTTTCTAGAATATTGAATGGGCCAATATAGCGAGGAGCTAGCTTTCCCTTGATCCCGAAGCGGTGAGCACCCTTCATTGGTGTAACGCGAAGATAGGCCTTTTCGCCAGGTTGGTAGACCATGTCTTTATGATGACGGTCATACTCACTCTTCTGACGTGACTGAGCAGTCTTGAGATGCTCGCGAATAATGCAGACTTGTTCTTCGGCATGTTGGATAATATCCGGACCGAAGAGTGGACGTTCCCCAGTTTCTGACCAGTTCAGAGGGGTTCGGCACTTTCGTCCATATAACACTTCAAAGGGGGCCATCTTCAGACTAGCTTGATAGCTATTGTTATAAGAGAACTCAGCATACAGGAGAGATTCCTCCCATTTCTTGCCGAAGGAAATAACACAAGCTCGAAGCATGTCTTCGAGAACTTGGTTGACACGTTCAACTTGCCCTTGTGACTGCGGATGAAATGCAGTACTGAAAGATAAGTGAGTCCCCATAGCTTCTTGGAAACTTGCCCAGAATCTTTAAGTGAATAAGCTGCCACGGTCTGAACTAATTACTAATGGAATACCGTGAAGCGAGACAATTCTGGACATGTAGAGGTTTGCCAGCTAACTAGCAGTGATCGTTTCCTTGACAGCCAGAAAATGTGCAACTTTAGAAAGCCGGTCAATGACGACAAGAATAGCATCATTACCTTTTTGCGATTTGGGAAATCCAGTGACGAAGTCCATTTCAACATGGTCCCATTTCCATTCAGGAATAGAGATAGGTTGCAGAGTTCCAGCAGGCCTTTGATGTTCTGCTTTGATACGACGGCAAACGTCACACTCGGCAACATAGCGAGCAATGTCTTGCTTCATGTTAGACCACCAGAATCTTTGACGAATGTCCTGGTACATCTTTGTACTACCAGGATGGATACATAGAGGCGTATCATGAGCTTCTTTCATAACCTTCTGAGTCATATTCAGGTTTTCCTCCTTACACGGCACCACTAGGCGGCCTTTGAAGTACAAGCGCCATCATCAGCAATAGTGAAGAATGAGGGCTTTCCTTCTTTGAGGTCGCGCTTAATCTTGTGGGCTTCAGAGTCATATCCCTGTATTGTCTTGATGGAGCTCACGAGATCGGGTTTGACAGCCAGGGTATAGAGGGAACCCTGGGAAACAACACGGAGATTCATCTTGCAAAACTCCTCAGGAGGGGGAGCGAGTGCACCCGGAGGAACAATATGGAGGTTCAGCTTTCTGAATTCTTCAACAAGTGAGGGCTGAACTTTGTGAATCTGGAGGTGGTTGCAGTAAGACTTGCGGCTCAAGGCATCAGCCATTACATTAGCCTTGCCTGGTGTATAGGAAATACCCAAGTCAAAGTCTGCAACAATCTCCATCCACCTCTGCTGACGGAGGTTCAGGTCTGGCTGAGTAAACAGATACTTCAGACTTTGGTGGTCGGTGAAGATCTCGCAACAATTACCGAGAAGGTAAGTCGCCACTGTTTCAGTGCATGGATAACAGCAGCAAGCTCGAGGTCGTGAACTGGGTAGTTCTCTTCGTGAGGGCGCAATTGACGAGAGGCATAGGCAATCACTTTGCGCTCCTGCATTAGGACACAGCCTAATCCTTGACGAGAAGCGTCGCAGTAAATGACGAAGTCCTTCTTAGTATCAGGTGGATCTAGTACTGGGGCAGAAGTCAACTTGTCTTTGAGTGCCTGGAAGCTTTCCTGAAATTTGTCTATCCATTGGAACTTGATGCCCTTATGCAACAGGTTAGTCAGAGGCCTGGCGATCTTGGAGAAGTTCTCGACGAATCGACGGCAATAGCTGGCGAGACCGAGAAAACTTCTGACTTGCTTAACGTTCTTCGGAGGAGTCCAATCAAGAATAGCCTGGACTCGTTTAGGGTTGACGGCAATACCATCCTTAGAGATGACATGCCCGAGATAGGTTACTTCGGGTAGCCAGAATTCACACTTGGAGAACTTGGCATATAGCTGATGCTCTCGTAGCTTTTCCAGCACAAGATGAAGATGTTCAGCATGCTCTTCTTCATTCTTGGAAAATACCAGGATATCATCCAGATAAACCACGACGAACTTGTCGAGGTAATCCATGAATATATAGTTCATCAGTCGAGAGAAGGTGGCTGGAGCATTGGTTAAGCCGAAAGACATGACGGTGTACTCATATGAACCATAACGAGTCATGAAGGCAGTCTTTGGGATATCCTCTTCACGAACACGGATCTGGTGGTAACCCAACCTCAAGTCGAGTTTAGAGAACACTGACGAACCAGCCAGTTGATAATATAGATCATTGATACGAGGAAGAGGGTATTTGTTCTGAATGGTAGCTTGGTTTATAGGTCGGTAGTCTTGGACTAATCGGTTTGTCCCATCTTTCTTCTTGACAAAACCACTTCGAAGAGATTTGTCGATTTCCTCCTTAAGCTCAAGGAGTTCATGCGGCGGCATCTTGTAAGGTCGTTTGGCTATAGGAGTGGTGCCTGGTTTCAAGTTGATGACGAATTCGACAGCTCTAGCAGGGGGAATTCCTGGAAGTTCTTCAGGAAAGACGTCGAGGAAGTCACAAACGACGGGAATGTTTTCAATGCCCTTGAGGGGTGCAGCGTTCAATGCGTTCAATGCATAAATCCTTGCCTTGGCATTCTGAACCAGACGAGCATTGTAGCTAATTATTTCATCAGAAGGGTGTAGCAGGTGGACGGTCTTAGTGGCGCAAACTATAGAAGCAGTATGCGCTTTCAACCAATCCATTCCCAGAATGAGATCAATGCTACAGGACTTCAATACGATGGGAGAGACAAGGAATTCTAGTCCTTCGATTTCAACGGGGACGTCGTTGCAAATCATGGAGGTCCGACATTGGCCCGCAGGGATGTGTACTAATAGCGAAGCGTTCATGTCTTCGCTTTTAATGCCATGCATGAATGCAAAATCTTCTGACATGAATGAATGCGATGCTCCTGTATCAAATAAAATGGTTGCTGGTACTGAATTTACGAGGAGTGTACCCATCACAGTAGCAGGCTGGTCTTGAGCTTCGTTCAGATCAACGTGGTTGGCATGAACACGACCATAAGACTTGGCATTGTTGTTGCGGTCCTGGTTGTTTCCACGGCCAGCTGCTCGTAGGGCCAGTTGATTCTGGTTCTAATTTTGATAGCAGTTCCTGGCAAGGTGACCTGGTTGACCACACTTGTAGCATAGACCATTATTGCGAGTGGGAACAGGTGCTCCGGGTGGTGGAGCTGGAAGCCTTGGCTGCCTAGATGGTGGAGGAGGCAGACGAGGTGCAGCATAGGTCTGCCTTGGGGCAGGTGCATTTGGACGGTATATGTTGTTCGGGATCCATATCTTACGCTTCTGCGAGGGCGGGCCCGAAGATGAGCCCGTGTCACGGTTGCGCCTCTGAGAGCTCTGGTGTTCCTGCAGACCAGTCTCGACATTGATGGCCTTGTTCACCAAGGTGGCGAAATCGGCAAAGCCATGCACTAGAAGTGCAAGCTTGATGTCAGCTTGAAGGCTGTCACGGAACTTATCTTGTCTATGTGCATCAGTTGCAATGTCTTCTTCAGCATAGCGGGACAAGTCCAAAAACTCCCGCTGATAAGCTTCCACAGTTTTGTTGCCCTGGGTGAGGTTGCGGAATTCACGCTTCTTCCTGTCCATGATCCCCTGAGGAATGAAGCGGGCACGGAAGGCAGCTTGAAAGTCTGGCCAGCTGATGATTGTCCCAACTGGCAGAGTACGCCTGTGGCTGTCCCGCCATTGAGCTGCGGGTCCCTTCAGAAAGAAGGAAGCAAAGGTGAAATAGCGGGCAGGGGCTACCTCAGCAGACTCCATCTCATAGGTGATGTCACGGAGCCAGTCATCAGCATCCAGCGGCTGAGTTGAGCTGCGGTACACGGTTGGGTTGAGGCGCATGAAATCCTACAGAGTCACTTGGGTTGGCTGCTTGTTCATATTGGGGCGAGGGAACTGAGCCATCTTATTCTCCATGAACTGGCGATTCATCTCGAGCTGTTGGACCATACTAGCCATGTACTCAGGCGGTGGTGGGGCGTTGCCGCCACGACCACGACCAGCTGGCCTAACCATCCTGCTAATAAATAACAGGGGTAGTTCAGCATTGAGAAATTTACATAGACAAGAATCATTCATGATGAAACATGCATAATGAAAGGAGCACGACAGATACTACATAAGTAGTCGGCATATCTTACAAAAGGGGTCGGACATAGAGTTCAGTACACAGAGTTCAGTACATAGACTAAGTCATCATAGGCGGCACGCAGGCTCGCGGCGAATGCATCTAATACTAATTAGCAAGACTACATCAGTCCCAGGAGGTACTGTGGAGGTAGTCATAGCCTGACAACTGGTAGTGAGGCCATGGATAGTCCACGTTAGCGGCCTGGGGGCCGCGGATACTCTGGTGTAGAGCCCGAGTGCGGGAGAGTAGCCTCCCACCTCTGGCCAACCGACACCATCGGGCATCACGGTCCTAGCTGGGTAGATCGCAGAACGCGGCAGCTGTCTAGATAGAACAAAGGGGTGCAACAGTGTCAGAGCCCTGTAAAGGTGCTGACGAGTGGTGTACAACTCGTGGCGAAGAGCTCGGTTAGCTCGGTCCAGCCCATCAGCATGTAGAACCAGGCTCTGATGGTGGAAGGGCTCTCGGGTGACAGTGGAGTAGGCAGCAGTGTAGTATCCCTCCGCACCAACGTCGGATGCGATAGCAATGTGCCTGAAAGGGGAAGTGTCCAACGCCTGATACTCTCCACGAAGACGTGTCAGAGCAGCATAGGCAGCATCGTGAACTGCCATCTCGATGGTCACTCCAACACCATAAGCAGTGTGTAGCACAGTAGTGGAGTCATACTCCCGAGAGTAGAGGTGGACGATGGCACGGTACTGCTCCTGGTTAAAGTCCTGGTACTCCTCATAGACGGTGTACTCAGGGTGCCAGCGATAACCCAGATAGGTCATCATCTCAGCTAGCACAATAGGTGATCCTGAGGCACCAATGGCCGTCGTGTGGCGCACGACCTGCCTCGTGGGTTCCATCTAAAAACAAAGATGTTTCAATGGAGTCAAATGACAATGTGGGTACTATTCAAAATACTATCCTACAGAATAACTATGGCTTATCCAACTTTGGGGTGAACGTGGTAACGGGATCCTAATGTTAGAGTTAGTAAATTCGTTTAACCCGAGTAGGAGAGAGTTCAGAGCCCTACAGTAAAGGTCGAGGAGTAAAAGATCCTAATACCACCCAATGGCGACGTGGGCCCGTAAGGCACACAGCCAAGTTAGTAAAAGTTTTGTAGTGACTAGACTCGACTTCGGCCAAGGAGTGTGGAAGGGGGATTCTTACAGGCAGTCGGCTCTGATACCAACTTGTGACGCCCCCGATTCAATCGTACACTAATCATGCACGCAAACGTGTACGATCAAGATCAGGGACTCACGGGAAGATATCACAACACAACTCTAAAAACATAAATAAGTCATACAAGCATCATAATACAAGTCAGGGGCCTCGAGGGCTCGATCATAGACGAGTCAGCGGAAGCAACAATATCTGAGTACAGACATAAGTAAACAAGTCTGCCTTAAGAAGGCTAGCACAAACTGGGATACAGATCGAAAGAGGCGCAGGCCTCCTGCCTGGGATCCTCCTAACTACTCCTGGTCGTTGTCAGCCGCCTGCACGTAGTAGTAGGCACCTCCAGTGTAGTAGTCATCGTCGATGGTGGCGTCTGGCTCCTGGGCTCCAACGTCTAGTTGCGGCATCCGAGAAGAAGAGGAAAACGGGGGAAAAGAGGGAGCAAAGCAACCGTGAGTACTCATCCGAAGTACTCGCAAGCAAGGAGCTACCCTACATATGCATGGGTATATGTGTAAGGAGGCCATATCAGTGGACTGAACTGCAGAATGCCAGAATAAGAGGGGGGTAGCTAGTCCTATCGAAGACTACGCTTCTGGCAGCCTCCATCGTGCAGCATGTAGAAGAGAGTAGATTGAAGTCCTCCAGGTAGCAACGCATAGCATAATCCTACCCGGCGATCCTCTCCTCGTCGCCCTGTTAGAGAGCGATCACCGGGTAGTATCTGGCACTTGGAAGGGTGTGTTTTATTAAGTATCCGGTTCTAGTTGTCATAAGGTCAAGGTACAACTCCAAGTCGTCCTGTTACCGAAGATCACGGCTATTCGAATAGATTAACTTCCCTGCAGGGGTGCACCACATAACCCAACACGCTCGATCCCATTTGGCCGGACACACTTTCCTGGGTCATGCCCGGCCTCGGAAGATCAACACGTCGCAGCCCCACCTAGGCACAACAGAGAGGTCAGCCCGCCGGTCTAAATCCTATGCGCGCAGGGGTCTGGGCCCATCGCCCATTGCACACCTGCATGTTGCGAGGGCGGCTGGAAGCAGACCTAGCAACCTCCATTACAAAGGAAGTCACGTTACGCGGTCCAATCCGGCGCGCACCGCTCCGTCGCTGACGTCAAGAAGGCTTCGGTTGATACCACGACGTCGAGTGCCCATAACTATTCCCGCGTAGTTGGTTTGTGCGTATAGACCAGTAGCCAGACTCAGATCAAATACCAAGATCTCGTTAAGCGTGTTATATGAAGCAACCGCGAACGCCGACCAGGGCCAGGCCCACCTGTCTCCTAGGTGGTCTCAACCTGCCCTGTCGCTCCGCCACAAAGTAAAAGTCGGGGGCCGTCGGGAACCCAGGCCCACCTCTACCGGGATGGAGCCACCTGTCCTTTCAGCCCCCACATCGGGATCACTTGCGGGTACTCAACGAGCTGACCCGACTTTAGTCACCATCTGTATAATATGTATGTATGTATAGTATATACCCGTGATCACCTCCCGAGTGATCATGGCCCAATAGTATAGCAAGGCAGACTGATAAGAATGTAGGGCCAATGATGATAAACTAGCATCCTATACTAAGCATTTAGGATTGCGGGTAGGGTATCAATGACTGTAGCAACAATGACAGGCTATGCAACAGAATAGGAGTAACCGAACAGTAACATGCTACACTACTCTAATGCAAGCAGTATAGAGAAGAATAGGTGATATCTGGTGATCAAGGGGGGGGGCTTGCCTGGTTGCTTTGGCAAGAAGGAGGGGTCGTCAACTCCGTAGTCGAACTGGGCAGCAGCAGCGTCGGTCTCGTAGTCTACCGGAGAGAAGAGGGGGAAGAAACAATGAATACCATGCAAACAGATGCATATCGATGCATGACATGACAAGTAACGATGCTAGGTGTGCCCAATCGCGGTAGTAGGTGATACCGACGAAGGGGGAAAACATCCGGGAAAGTATTCCCGGTGTTTCGCGTTTTCGGACAAATGAACCAGAGGGGGAAAGTTGCGTGTTTGCTATGCTAGGGATGTGTGGTGGACGAACGGGCTACGTATCCGAATTCGTCTCGTCGTTCTGAGCAACTTTCATGTAGAAAGTATTTTCATCCGAGTTACGGATTAAAAGATATGATTTTCTAAAGATTTAACTCATTTTCTGATTTTAATTATTTATTTAAATCCAACATTATCCAAAACAGTGAATGATAACGCAGGCATGACATCAGAGTGATGTCAGCAGGTCAACTGGTCGGTTGACCAGTCAAACCAGACAGGTGGGTCCAGTGGGTCCCAGATGTCATTGTCTGGGTCACTAACAGGGGGGTTTAGTCTAACTAAATGGATTAATTAGTGGGTGGGACCCAGTAGTCAGTGACTGTTTAGTTAATTAAATTAATTAACGAAATAATTAGCATTTTAATTGTTTACAAAATGTTTTAAATGGTGCGGGCCCGCATGTCAGTGGCAGTAGCTGCAACATCAGCATAGTTGACCCGGTCAACATGGCCAGTTGGGGCCCCCAGGCCTACAGGCAGTAACCTAGGGTGGGGCCCCAAGCATGCCATGTTAGCTGGCCGGCGTTTAAACGCCGGCGAGTTCGTTTTCGCAGCGGCGCGACTTGGGCGAGCGTCGGATTTCGCCCATGGGGCACCAAATCGAGCGCGGCTCGGCTCTCTGGAACGGCCTCTTTGTGTCGCGTCCGATGGAGGGGAGCACGTCGGCGGGGGTGGCCGGAATCGAGCGCCACAGGCTCGACGGCGGCGAGGTGGTTCGGGCGTGAGACGAAGACGGCGACGCAGCGCGCTTCGGGGCGGGCGGGAAGGTTATGGTGGAGCTGCGCGACGCGCTGAGCACAAAGGGCTCGGCCCCGTGACCATTTGGTCGCCGGAAGGGTGCCGGTGACGCACGCAGGCGGCGGCGCAGTCGGGTCCCCGACGGGAAACACGCTAGGAGGCACGGGGGGAGCGTGCGCAGGCGCGTTGGGCTCCTGTGAGCATCAGGAGCACTATGCCGTGCTCAGGCGAGCACGACGGAGTGCATGGCCACGGCGGCGAGGCGATCCGCGGCGACGGGCTTACGGCAACGGCACGATGTAGCTACGGTGCGCAAGGGGCCCATCTAGGAGGAGCAGGAGGAGGAGAGGCTCACCGTGCGGCACGCAAGATGGCCCGTGGTGGTTTAGTAGCAGCAGGGGCCGTCGCCGGAGTTGGTGACGAACGGGGGCGACCGGAGATGTGGAAGAAGGGGGGCGTTGCAGCAACGCCTCCGAGCTCCAGCTGTGGCCACCGATCGACGAGGAAGACGATGGCGGTGATGACGGATACGCAGGCGCGGCGAGGCGATGACTGTGGCCGCGCGATTCACGACGGCAGGTCCATGGCAGCGTTCGGTCGTGGTGGGGA
>NC_041383.1:681117134-681173097 GCF_002162155.2 Triticum dicoccoides | reverse complement strand
GGGGAGAGCGAGGTGGATCTGAGGGGGGAGGCGCAGGGACCGAGGGGAGAGTGGGGGCGAGCGGGAGGAGAGACCGAGGAGGCGGAGGCGTGGCGGCCTTATCCTCCTCGACGCCGGCGAGCGGGTCCGGTGGCGACCGCGCCCTGTAGCGGCGCGTGACCAAGGAACAGGAAGGGTGGTGCGGTGCGGGGGGGCTGGGCCGGCTGGGCCGGTCGGCTGGATTAGCTAGGCCAGTTGGCCGAGGAGGTATGGGGGTTTTTCCTTTCTCTTTCTTTTTTTCTTTTCTTTATTTTTCTTTTCTGTTTTATTTCATTTTAAAGTATTTAGTCATTTTCTAAAAATGTGTTTACTTCGTCATAATTACCTATGCAATATTTGGCACCCCCCGAACATTTTTGTTTGGACTTTTGAAAACTTTGGGTGTTTGTCACTAATTCATTTTTGAATTTGCAATGTCTTTGAACTACCACTTAATTAGCAACAGTAACATAGATGACATGGCATCATCAGGAGAGTTTTACTGTAGCCTAATTATTCGGGCGTTACAATCATATTCACTGTTTTGACTTCTGGTGGGAATTTTTTATGTCCCCCAGTGTTCGGCTGGCGAGGCTCATCCTCGTCTTCACTTGGCGTCTCCCTCCCTTTGTGTTCGGCATTTAGCCTATCGGCCTGCTTGAAAACCCAGCATTCTCTGTGGGTGTGATTTGCAGGTTTTTGGGGGTGCCATGAATCTGACATAATCTGTCTAGAATCTTATTTAGGCTGGATGGTCCATCTCTGCTGCCTTTAAATTCCTTTTTCTGTTGACCGGGTCGAGAGCCCCTAAATCCGGCATTGACCGCCGTGTTATCTGGGTTGTCTTCATTGTTTCGATGCTTGTTTTTATTGCGTCGCGGATTCCCGTTGCCATCCCTGACTTCGGATGTGCCTGGGTCGTTGGTGCCGCTACGGGCCAACCAGCTGTCCTCGCCCGCGCAGAAGCAGGTCATAAGGCTTGTTAGGGCTGCCATTGTCCTCGGCTTTTCTTGGTCGAGGTGTCTGGCGAGCCATTCGTCTCGGATATTGTGCTTGAAACCCGCTAAAGCTTCAGTATCCGGGCAGTCGACGATTTGATTTTTCTTAGTGAGAAATCTGTTCCAAAGCTTACGGGCCGACTCTCCAGGTTGTTTGATTATGTGACTTAAATCGTCTGCATCTGGAGGTCGGACATAGGTCCCTTGAAAATTGGCCCTGAAAGCATCCTCAAGTTCCTCCCAACTTCCAATTGAGTTTTTGGGAAGGCTTTTCAACCAATGCCGAGGTGGTCCTTTCAACTTGAGGGGTAGGTATTTAATGGCGTGGAGATCATCTCCGTGAGCCATGTGGATATGAAGGATAAAGTCCTGAATCCAGACCACCGGGTCTGTCGTTCCGTCGTATGCCTCTATATTCACGGGTTTAAATCCCTCTGGAAATTCATGATCCAGCACCTCATCGGTGAAGCACAGGGGGTGCGCGGCACCCCTGTATTTGGATGTGTCGTGGTATGCTGTCGACGGTTGTTGTGTTCAGTGGTGATTCCGAGCTGGTATTCGATCGGTATGATCGTTTTGGTGGCTGTGATCCTGCACCGGAGCATGCTTTCTAGATCCATAGATGGACCTGGTCACACCGGCTTTTTTGCCCAGGAGCTCACGTAAATCGTGTGCTGACTTGTGTGCGGCATCATTAGCCGCCCTGTCGCGGCCACGGGGTGGTCGGTCCGGCTGATCGGTCGTATTATTTTTCGGCGGGATGGGCTCTATTGCCTCATCGTCGAATTCGGGCAGCAGCTTGCGCTTTGGATAGCTCTTTGTGTGGCGATCGTCACCGTATTTTTCTTCTGTGTCGAGCACTTTGTTCCATCTGCGGTTGAGCGTATCCTGCGTGGCCTTAAGCCTTTGCTTCTGCTTCTTCAATCTCCTCGCGGTGGCAATAAGCCTTCTATGGAGGTTCTCTTGTTCCAAGTGTTTTTCCGGGATGATGAGTGCATCATCGTCCGGACTGTTCTCCTCTCCGGAGACAGGTTGATGGGTTTTACCCTCGGGATTGCCGTCATCGGACATCGACTCCGAACTATGTTTAGCGTCCCCTAGCTCATCTTGCTCCATCGCTGGGTCCATGGGGTCGTCGTTTCCTTTGGAGTCGACCAGGGTGTTATTCTTTCTTGCGTTGTTATCGTTGTTTTTACTGTGGAGGGATTTAGAGCGGCGCCTACGTCGTCGCTTTGCTTGCTGCACGAGGGGATTATCCTCCATTGCATCCTTCCGTTCCTCGCTGTTGTTTTCTTTGGGTGTATCCACCATGTATATATCATATGATGAGGTGGCTGTCCAGCGCCCTATGGGCGGTGGTTCCTGTTCTTCTCCTGCGTCGTTGTCCATACCATCGATGTCTTCAGAGTTGAAGTCAAGCGTGTCGGTTAAGTCATCGACAGTGGCTATTAAGTGGGTGGTGGGTGGGGAACGAATTTCTTCATCGTCCGCTTCCCACTCCAGCCGGACATAGTCCGGCCAAGTGTCTCCTGACAAGGAGAGAGACCTTAATGAATTTAGCACGTCGCCCAAGGGCGAGTGCTGAAAGATATCTGCGGAGGTAAACTCCATGACCGGTGCCCAATCAGATTTGATAGGCATGGACGCACGCGGTTCGGAGCCTGTGGCCGGAGTCGAGTCCGAGGGTCCGATGACACAGGCCTCATAGGAAGTGAGGTCTGTGTCCGGCTCAATCGCCGATGAATGTGCGGCCTCCGTGGCGGGGTCCATCCGCCCATCCTCGGAAGGCACAATCTGCTCTGGATTCAGGGTCGGGCAGCCGCAAGCGCGATCTCTCAAACACCGTCTGATGGAAGATCTAAATCATGCTCATCGTGATTGTTCGGCGCTCCTGACATAGGCTCGAATCCATCGAAGATCAAGTCTCTGCGGATGTCGGCAGTGTAGTTCAAGTTTCCAAACCTGACCTGATGGCCAGGGGCGTAGCTATCGATCTGCTCCAGATGGCCAAGCGAGTTGGCCCGCAATACGAAGCCGCCGAATATGAAGATCTGTCCGGGGAGGAAAACCTCAGCCTGGACCGCATCGTTGCTGATGATTGAAGGAGCCATCAAGCCTTATCGTGACGACACAGTGGAACTCTCAATGAAAGCACCAATGTCGCAGTCAAAACCGGCGGATCTTGGGTAGGGGGTCCCGAACTGTGCATCTAAGGCTAATGGTAACAGGAGGCAGGGGACACGATGTTTACCCAGGTTCGGGCCCTCTCGATGGAGGTAATATCCTACTTCCTACTTGATTGATCTTGATGATATGAGTATTACAAGAGTTGATCTACCACGAGATCGTAGAGGCTAAACCCTAGAAGGTAGCCTATGATTATGATTGTTGTTGTCCTACGGACTAAACCCGGTTTATATAGACACCGGAGGGGGCTAGGGTTACACAGAGTCGGTTACAGAGAAGGAGATCTACATATCCGAATTGCCAAGCTTGCCTTCCACGCAGAGAAGAGTCCCACCTGGACACGGAATGAAGTCTTCAATCTTGTATCTTCATAGTCCAACAGTCCGGCCAAAGTATATAGTCTGGCTTTCCGAGGACCCCCTAATCTAGGACTCCCTCAGCCATCCAACAACAACAATAACAAGAAGAAGGACTAAATTAAGCAGACTGTATATATCTCTGTTTCCGTTCGCTCATATTAATTTGTTATCTCTGTTTATCCTGTCAATCTCATCGCAGACGGTTAGTAATACGTATTCGACTGAGATCTTCTACATTATCGCCCATAGGTTGGTTTGTTGAACTGTGTGCCCTGGCGAGCACATAGTTCACAAAAAAGACCATATGGGCTGTCTATAATGATCGCACACAATTCTGGTTACCGACCTGTTTGCCAGGTGTCACACACATCTTGTTACGCCAAATCGTTTTTGTTCACCTCGATCATCGCAAACGGTTCATCGGAGCGAACTGTATGCCATATATCGCACACACCTTGATCTGATTACCCGTTTCTGTTGTTATGTCTTATCGCAAACAGTTTGTATAGATCAACCGTATGTCCGGCATCGCACACGCAACTAAACTCTGAACTGTGTTTGATGTATCATTCATCGCAAATGTTTTGCATCTTTTTTGACGGGTTTTTTTTACATCGCCGTTTGTGATTAATGCGTCGCACACAATTTCGTCAAAGGGTCTCTGATCGTAGTGTCGCATTAGCAGCATCCTGCAGTAGTGGAGGGTCGTGACTACCGTCTTCTTCTCGTTGGCTGGTATTCCCGTCTCCGGGTTTCTTCCCCGTGCCTCACACCATTGGTGGAAGGTGGGGACGCCGACATGGTTCATGGCGGGTCTCCTACGTGCAAAATATGTGTTGATCGGCAGTGGTGCAAGGGTTTGGGGTTCTTAAATGCTAGGGCGGTGGCCCTTGATGGCGAGGTCGCGCAGTTGTCTCTACAACGAGCAACCTTGCGATGGAGATGGCATTTCTCCTTGGCTGTATGGACAGCCAGGAGCGGAGCCAGGATTTTGGTATAGAGGGGCCAAGTAAAGTTCATAACTTTTTTATAGACCGGAAAAATAACTATTATCATACTATAATATGTGCCGCACGCTACAAAACATGGATACGATTGTATGAGTTTAAATTTACCTCTACAACTGCCAATAGGATGAAGAAAATTTCATTGGAAAAATGACTTACCCGCTAAATTTCCTTCAACATATATGATCATGCAATACTGAAGTAAGTTGTCTCCCATTTGGTGGTGCTTAAAATATAAATTAACATGTAGAGTGTTTGGGGGGGAACTTCTTGGCTGATATGGTCCCTCACATATATAGAAACATTGAGCTTCATCTTGATTGTCCAGTGACATCCCTAATTTTACATGTTTTTGCTTGTTTAGCAACATTTGCCATGTCCGGCATATCCTGATCATGAGTGTCAATTGGACTGGGATTCGTAACTTGCACATTAGCCTCATTAACAATTTCAGTAGCTCGAGAAGTTGAAGCAACCGGCTTAAAAATGAATTAATCTTAACGGTGTTTGGCAGCGCTTTTATCTTCATAGCTGTTGAATTGCAATCTCTCAATTAGCTATATAGGATAAGTTCGACATAGGAAAGTTTTCAATCACAAATAGGAACTCATACAAAATAATTTGCGTCACGATCACTATAATTTTTAGGGCAAGATATGAATTATTCATCGAATCATAGCATCACAAATCACACAACCAAAACAATTAAACAACAAACATTGATGTATAAGTTCAACAATGATACAAGATGAATTGAGATTAGTAAATGGTGTGATGTACCGCTAGTGGGCTTCACTTGGGCCTTTTTCCCTTTCTCTAAAAAATAGCATTGAGATAGGGGGAGGGGGCGAGTATGTATATATGTGGGGAATATCTGCTTTTGTATCGCTAATTATGTAGCATCGCTCGATCGCTAAGGGGAGGCCCCTGCTCGCCCACCCTCTTGCCACCATTGACAGCGAGGAACGAGGCGCCCGGGATCTTGGAGGTGGCGGTGCTTCAATAGTGGCGCTCCCAAATTGTGGAGTGGCGGCGACGGACTTGGACCATGGCACCTCGGTGTGCCGTGGTGAGACTCCGACCAAAAGCTCCGCGCTCCGGCACTGGCTGTGTCGATGCATTTGTGTGTCGTGTCTCTCTTGGGGGTGTTGTTGTGGTTCCCCTCCCCGTGCTAGGGCTCGAATGAAAACCCTTGACCATACCTTCAGATGCAATAATGACGTTGTGTTGCATTATCACCCACTTGGGGGCGTCGTCGTGGAGCTCGGCTACCCTCCGGTCCCATCTTATCGGTGTGCAAGCTCGGATGATATCTCAGTGCCCCTTCAGCTCTGGCATGGGCAGTCCCGGCGGCTTCCTATCGGTCCTCATTGTCCACAGGGAGGCTCGACACCTGGTGGTCAGAAGCAAGAGGGCATGTGATCCTCTCCGGCAACAACTAGTGTGTGGTACATCAATGTTCGATGGTCTCTCGTGGAGGCGTGGTTTCTCCTTTAATCAATAGCCTCGGGTGCTTGGTAGGATGTGGGCACTCTTGTACTCTTGTTCCATGTCTGGTCTGCTTTGCAAGAGGATCTCTCATTACCATGTATTGGTTCTGTCATGTCTTTGTATATATAAGTGGAACGAAAGTGTTGTTTGGTAACATCTTAAATATTTAAAACATGTTTTGAAACAATTTCTTAATACATATAATAGGGGCAATTTGTTTTTATAATATTTGTATTTGTATTTTATAAAAGAGAAAACCAGCAAACCGTACATTGCTGCTCGCAATAAGCAGCTAGCGACCAGACATCATACTGGGCTTGGTCCATTTACAAGAGCGAAGCAGGCAATGCTAAGCTTGGGTTCGCTCTAGGTCATGTGTAGACGCACCACCTACCGCGACTTTGGGTTGTCAATTTTGGTTGATTTTTTTGTAGTTAGTGAATTGCTAGGTTTTTGTGGCCTTTGTTGCTTTTCTGCCAGTTTTTTTCCACCTATTTACTTTCAATTTTGCTTTTTTATAGAGAAAAACCAGCGAACCGTACATTGCTGCTCGCACGGAGCAGCTAGCGACCATACATCATACTGGGCCTAGCCCATTTATACAAGAGCAATGCAGGCAATTCTAAGCTTGGGTTCGCTCTAAGCCATGTGTACACGCACCCTACCGCGACTTCGGGTTGGCCCATTTTGGTTGATTATTTTTGTAGTTAATGAATTCCTAGGTTTTTGTGTGTCCTTGTTGCTTTTCTGCCAGTTTTTTCCACCTATTTACTTTCAATTTTGCTTTTTTTTCCTTTCTATTAAGTTTATTTTCGTTTTCTGATCATTTTATCTTTGTTATTTTCCATCTTCTTTTTTCCTTTTTGCCTATTTTGAAAATTTTCAAATAAAATAAAAATTAATTTAAAATGATATCATTTTTTATTTGAGTATTTTTAAATCACGATTTTTTATTTAAATTCGTGAGCATATTTTTAAAATGCATAGACATTGTATGCGAAAGCGTCAACCTTTCTTTTTTCATGAACCAATTTTGCAATTCAAGTATATTTGTCAAAACATTATAAACATATTCTTAGTACTAATATAAAATGCGGTATCCGGTATCCGGTGTTTTCAGAAGCAGAAACGCTTGATTTTTTTTTCATTCCTTATAAGTGAAGTATAGGCGCACCCCTTCTATACTATGAAAAGAAACGAAAAAAAGATTGGAATTTGTGGCCTAAAATCAATTGGGCAAGTCGACCAAGACATGAGTATGGGCAGCCCATCGAGACAAACCAAGCGCGAAGCAAGACATCCAGGCTGGGCTTCGGCTCGGCCCGCTTGAAACCCAGAAAAGCACAAATTGCTGGAACTCGTTTTTAGTTTAAAACAATAATGTAGGTTTGCATCAGAAAATGAATAAATTAAATCAAAACGCCAATTTTTAGTCGTTTCAATCTAGGCTGGTTCGTGCTCGAGCTTGGTATGCCTAGCCGAGTTTTGTTACATCCAGCCCAAATCCACTCCCTGGGGTATGATCGTGTCTTGCTGTAGGTGAAATCAAATCGGACATGAGCAGAGATGTAAGAAAAGAATCTAATATATGCGGGTATATAGTCATCCCCGTTATCTTGATTTGAGTTTTTACTTTTTTTTTGCGGATGTTGATTTGAGTTTTTACAACACAACTGATGATGTAACCTACTAATGGGCGATCACTAATGGCCTTTGAGATTTTTACCAGGAGTTATATGTTAAATGGGACCTGCTTGCATTGAAGAGCCAAAAAAAGTTGGTGGCATACATACACGATAGAACTGTCTGCGATGCCTCCTAACTGGTTCTGCCATGATGCCATTTTCGTGCATCGACGGTGGAGGCTAATCTAGATTCTAGAATAGCTGATTATTTATTCCTTCTCTTTTCAGTGACTGCGTCATGGAAGAAGGGGTTGGTTTTGTCTTGCCTCCATGAACAACCGTACGAGTAGCATCTGCAGCTGCGTTCATCTGTTCATGCACGGACCTGATGCCTCAGGGCGCTCACTACACCCACTACCAAGACCCGAATTCAATGAAGTGACACATGCCTAATGGCAGTTCGATCGAAGATCTCAGCTCATTAATCTTTCTTGTCGCCGCTCACCGTTTTAATGCAACTAGCGCCGCCGTCAACCAGGTAGGTAGGTCGTCGACCTCTCCAGTCTCCACTCCGTCGATCGTACGTGCACCGGGGGATCCTCGCCTGCTATATAAACGAGCTCCCACTGCCAGCATCATGCACACCACTCGCAAGCACAGCAGCGTCACACTACCTAAGCAACAAAGATGGGCCGCCGCACCGGAGCCAGCCTACTCCGTGCCCTGCTGTTTGCGTCGCTCTTCGCGGGGTTCGCGGCGCATCTCGCCGCGGGGGAGAAGGACTGCTACGACGAGAAGGACATGATCATGAGCATCTGCATAGAGAGCATCAAGAAGCAGGGCTTCTACACGCCCCCAAGCCCGGACTGCAGCAAAGAGGTGAAGAAGGTCGACATGCCCTGCATCTGCCGCGTCCTCACCGCCTCCGACGAGCGGACCGTCAGCCCCGTGAAGCTCGTCCACCTCGCCCACGACTGCAAAATCAAACTCCCCGTCGGGAGCAAATGCGGAAGTAAGCAACTAAGCATAATTCATTTTTCTGTTTTGCACTGCCACGGCCGGACTCGTCTAATCCACGTACCACGTAATTTTTGCAGCTTACACCATCGGGGGGCGGGTGCCACCACCATCCGCGCATGCGTGAGGAGCTTCGGTCATGGGGATCGCGCGAGAGGAAGGCCGGTGAAGGAGATGGAGAGATCATGGCAGAATAACTACTCTAAATAAAGTGCGTGCGTGTGTATGCTGAGCTAGTGAGCTATCGTCATACGTAGAATGTAATGTAATCTGCCATGGCATGTTACCGTGAGATCCCAATAATAATAATAGTAACAATAAAAGCCTTCCATCTAAACAGTTAGTATTCTTCATGCAGCCATTACAACGACTGAAATTGCTACGAATTCGATATCGATGCTGGTTCTTTTCTGTTTTTCTTTTGCCCCCGGTAACTGCATGCCCGAGAGTATATTAATCTACTTGTCTAAATCTATATAACCCTGTGTTGGAACGAAGTGAATACGATATAAACTCGGCATATTCCTCCACGACACCCTACATCTACTTATTTCGCTCGTGGTGTTGGTCTTTGTTGTGTCTGCTAGTTAGGTCGTGCCTTCTTCTGGACGTCAATTTCTTTCTCTTCTTTATCTTTGTTATTACTTGTATGTTTTTTGGCCCGATTTTCCTCGTCAACGGAGTCAATTTGTTCAGTTAAACTGGAATCCACAATCTCGTTTCCCGTCGTGGCTAGTTGTCGACCCAGTTGTTGGAGCAACTCCAAGGCGCCGACCCAAATGATCCCCGCGTGTCCGTTTGCGCCGGAATGGACCAAAAGAACAACCTAACGCGCCAACTCAAACCCAAAAAGCATCCACTCGATGTCCGTTTGGACGCATTTTAGGCTCAAATTTGTGCTTGGTTTGTGTCCACGCGGATTTGAGACAGACGCCCCGCGCGACCTTTCGGTGTCCGTCACGGCCCCACCTATCGGTGGCACAACCACTGCCCGCGGTCGTATTAAACGCGGCCACCTACCTCGGGCCCGCTTGGCAGTGGCTGGAAGCACCAGGCCTTTTTAATGCAAGCGTGCGGGGGCGGTAGGCCTCATCCACTTCCCCTCCCCCGTCCACATCTGGCCAAGCTTGCCCCCCTCACTGGCGACAGCAAAACCCTAGCCATGGGTTTCTTTCGCTAGGGGAATTAATGAGAAGCTCCACGCCAGTGCCAGTTCGTCCCGCGCGCCTCCTCTTCCTCCTCCGCCACCTCCTCCATGCGGCAGCCCACACGACAGGTTGTACATCCCGGTGCACCAAGCGTGCTAGCACTAACAGTACCGCCAGCCACTGCCGTATTCGGATGTCAACCTACCCCACGGCTGGCATCCTCGTGCCTGCAGTGCCACGGTCGCCGCGGGTGCATGCTGGCGTGCCCTCCTTATGCCGGAGCAGCGGTGCCTCCCTGCCTACGCGTTGGATTCCCCTAACTGGGAGGTCTGGTTCGTGACAGAGCACGACCTGGCCCATCGCCGTGGCGTGCAGCTCAACCCTGGCTTCATGTCGCCATCCCCGAAGGTCACGCCAGAGGAGGAGGAGGAGGCGGCGGCCTACCAAGCCGTAATGGGGGCAGCACTACAGCGTGCCTTGGAGGAGAGCCAGCTCGAGAAGGACGCGCGTTGGGACGTCCTAGAAGAGGTCCTCATGCTGCCGGCGGCGGGGGACTGAGTCTACCCCGGGCCCCACCACCGCCGCCTGCCCTCGAGCCTTAGCACACGCCACGCGCATGCCCACGCCCCCGTGCACGCCCACGATGCCCACCGAGCGCGCTCCAGATATGTATGTGTGGACTGTCATTGTCTGTGAGTGCGTGAGGCACCAGCCATCTACATGGACACGCCGCCAGAGGAGAAGGCGGCCTACCTCGAGCAATGGAGGCAACAATGGCTGATGGACGAGTGGGCCGACGGCGAGCACCAGATGCAGGACGAGCTCGAGGAGGGGGAGCGACGGGCCGGCTGGGCACGGGAGGAGGAGGAGGAGGAGCGTCGCGAGTAGAAGAAGGAGGATCGCGCCCGCGGCGTAGCAATGCAGCTGTGGAGCTGACGCCGGAGGAATCGTTGCGGGCAGCATGGGAGACCGCATTCCCGTGGGTTGGGCCGCCGCCAACCTTTGTCGACCTCACCGACGACGATGACAAGACAAGGACTAGGGTAGCGTGTGGGCACTTTTTTTAGTTTTTTTTTGGTGTTTTATTAATGTTTAAATGGAAGACCCCCGTTTAGTGTTTAATTATGTTAAATTCAGCCACATGTTTTTTTTGTCGCGAAAAAATGCGCCGACCATCCGTGGACGACGCCATCCACCCGAAATAAAAAGTGGACAATCCAAAACAGACAAAAAAATAAATAATACACGCGTCCGTTTGGGTCATATGCATTGGGGTTTTCTTTTTTTTTGATAAAACGAGTTGGAGTTGGAGCTGGAGTTGGTCTTAACAGTGTACAATTGTGGGTTCATCTTGTTTCCCGTCCATCATTTCTACCCTGTCAGCCCCGCATATAGAAAGACCAACCTAGGGTTAGGGTTGTGGATCCGATCCCGATCGCCATGTTCACCGGACACGCGCCAGAGCCAGAGGAGAAGACCGTCGTCTTCCCCGATTGGGTGATGCTGGATCGCTTCGGCCGCACCTACAGTCACGCCGACCTAGACGCTGCTCGTGAGGCGGCCAATAAGAAGAAGACCGCCGTCGAAGTCATCACGGCCACCGGCCACCGCTGCTGCTTGTCCTTCGCCTTCTCGGACCGTCCAGAAGGGATCTCCTATCTCGATCTCGACTGGCCGGCGGAAGGCTCAGCCAAGCCCGTGGACCGCTACAGCCCGCCCGCCCGCGTATCCCTACGTCCGGGCAACCGACGAGGACCTCGTCCTCTTCGACATCTCCATCCCGAGCCAGCGTCGCTCCTACGACTCGCCGTCAGATCTGTTCGTCTACACGGCCGGTCCTTCCCCCTCGGTGCAGCGGCTCCCTCTGTACACTGGCCCCAGGGAACGGCCGTCGATGAAGTCGAACTCCGCCACAGGCATCCTGCGGCTCGCCGACGACCGCTACATCGTTTCCAACCTCGAGGTCCACCCGGAAAAAAAGGGGGCCTCTGAAAATTATTCCATGCTCGCCGAACTCCGCGTCTTCGACTCCAAGACGGAAAAGTGGGAGTGCTTCCTCGAGCCGCAAGACGAGATCCTCTGGTCGACCGACGATGTGCTCGCGTTCGACCGCCGGTTCCTCTGCTGGGTCGACTACTTGAGCGGCGCCCTGCTGTGTGACTTCTCCAACCTAGAGTCCCTGGTGCTTCAGTTCGTGCGTTTCCCTGGACCGGCGGAGTATTCCAAGTTGGTACAAGTCTCAAGGTGCTTAGCGTCGAGATACCGAAGTGTGTCTGTCCACCAAGGCATGATACGCTTCGTCCACATTGACAATGACTACGATGGCTCGTGTCAGCGTCTTGAGAGAAGCCAGGGGCAGCACCAGCAGCAGCCTCCCCAGAAGATCACCATATGGACTTTGAACATGAGGGATGGCAACTCCAAGTTTGAGTGGAAGATACATCGCGTGATCAACCTGGATTGTCTCTGGGCGCAACGTGGTTACCAAGATCTGGGCATAGGTCGGTGTCTTCCCGAGTTCCCGGTCATCTGCGCCGAGGATCCGGATGCCGTGTGCTGCCTGTTGAGGGACGAGGCGCAACTTTCTGGACAGCCGTGGATGATCATGGTTGACATGAACTACGCATATCTACGGTCATGTTCTAAATATATCAATCAACAGCCATACCATGCTGACTGCGATGTGGAAGATCACACTAACTTCTTTTCTAATGTGCCCCTACTTTCAACTGTCTTCTCCAAATACCTTGGAAGACCAACAGGGATACCACGCGACAAGAACAAGCTCGCAAGCAATCCTCCAGAAACGGTAAGTTTGCAATGTGAAGATGAAGACCTGGAATCTGGTGACTGGTCTTGGGACATTTTGGACGCCCAAATTAAAGATGCTGTTGCCCGGATGCGGGCAGAATCAACTCAACAGCACAAAATACTACATTGATGGGATGTAGATGATGTATAGAGGGAGTACATGTTAAAAAAAAACACTGTACAGTGTGTGCTCTCTGTGCAAAATGTATGGTTAATTGCGAAGTGAACATCGATATAGGTTCAAGTATTACTTTGTGAGCTTATGTTTGTGGTGGCGTTCTTTAATTAATGAGTAAATGCCATCTTTTACTCTGATTAATCATGTGAGAAAGCATGGAACAGCCAAGAGACTGGAATTTCAGACTTCAACAATTTTATGAATTATACAGATGAATTCGAATTAGCCAATATAATGGATTTTCATTCATTTTAGTTCATTTATTAAATATAAATGTGTGCCATATTTTACCTTTAATTTGTGCACATTCAGTCAACATGGTCCCACGTATCATGGCACATGTGGTGCTCCACTTCGACTATTTTTTCTTCTATAACCGGTTCTCCACCCGTTCCACCACACACTCGGTTCATTATCCGGTGCGACCCAGATCATCGACAACATGCCGCCGCCATCGGTCGCCGCGAGGTGGTCAATGAGCTTGGAACACGAGAATTGGATGCCCGAGAGACACGACAGGCGGAAGCACGGGCTCAGCTTTCACTTGAATCCTATCTTGGCGAGCTTTAGAATGGCTAAAACTAATATTTTGTGTAAATAATAGTTATAGTAATATGTATCCCCAAAATGATTAAACTTAACCAAACAAAACATTGGTTAGCCGTTTTGAATTAGGCTCGGGTTTGGTATTTTCACCTGGGCTTTGTTAAACCTAGCCCAAAACCTAGCCCAGCCTGGGGTATGTCTAATTCGACAATTTGTAGGTGAAATGAAATCGTACATGAGCGATGATGTAAAAAAGAACCATACACGTGTTGACATACACTCATCACATTATCTTAAATTCTGGTTCTTACATCACCATCCAAGACCTACTAGTCAATGCGATTGCGCGGGTTGGAGGATAACCTCCAACCCCTCCAGCCCAGCGCGCACTTTGGGTCGAGCCATGTACCAGGAGCCTATGTTTTTCCTTTCTTTTTTGTTATTTTCCCCTTTTTATTTTCTATTTATTTTTCCTTTATTTTTTGCATTTTCACCGAATTTCAAAAAATATTCATGAATTTTAAAAATGCTCAAGAATTTTAAAAAATGTTCACAATTTGAAATATTTTCCGGAGTTCAAAATGTTCGTGAATTTGAAAAATTGGTCTCACATTTAAGAAAAACAGAATTTGAAAATTTATTAAAAACTTGGAAAATTGTTCCTGGATTTAAAAAACCTTAATGAATTTGAAAAATTCTCCCCTATTTCATAAATGTTCAAGAATTTTAGTAATACTTCAAATTACGAAATTCATGAATTTGATTTTTTTCTCAGATTTCGAAATGTTACATAAATTCAAATAACGTTCACTAATTTGGAAAATGTTCCTAAAATTCTAGAAATATTGTCAAATTTTAAAAAGTTCCAAAATTTGGAAAAACAACTGTTCACATATTAGAAAAAAAGTATTGCATTCAAAAAATATGTGCAAATTTTTTAAAAATATTCCTAAAATTCAATAAATAAAAATGGAAACTGAAAAAAAGAAGGAAGCACACACAAAAAACCAGTTGAGGGAAGGAAACCGGGCCCTTTGGCCTAGTGCAGCACGGATATGTTCCTCATCGATCCGAATGACGCTTAATGTTGCAGTGACCATGTGCCTCCCTTGCGACCACGTGGCACGTCATAATTTTCTCTTCCTCTCCTTTAGCAAAATAGCAATGTATATTTATTTATTTTTGTCTAGATTACATTATCTCTTGGTTCGAATTTAACCCTTTTCTATGTTGTTTGTCCTAAATATTTTTAGGTTGCAACAATTGTATGTATGAAATTGTGGCTAGTGGGTTAAATCTTATTTAATTAGATTTAATTGTACTCCCTCCATAAAGAAAATATAAGATCATTTAGATCACTACCTTAGTGATCGAAATGTTCTGATATATCTTGACAGAGGGAGTATGTGTTTGGGCAAAACGTCAAGCATTAGCTATTGTTTTAACTTGTAATTAGATATACTTCATTGGCTTCATAATTTTTGATATCTTATTTGTTAAATGCAGATAATGGACAGTTTCTTCTAAAAAGAAATGCACCATCACAAGATGCTCCAGAAGACATGAATTCGGAGGAGGAGATTCAATATGATCCAGGCAAAAGGAAATTGATAAATATTAAGTGATGATGCTATTTGTTATGTGGAGAAAGAAGAAATAGAAAAGGTCATCAATGATCACGTGGTTGAGTATTTCATGGCTCGGAGGAATAGATTGACAAAGGTAATTTTTTTAAATTTTAGCAAATTTAAGTACTTTGATTTGGGCATTTTATTATGTTCTACTTGAAAATTTGATTCTAGCTCTTATATTGTAGGTTAATGAACCATTATATGTGATGATGTGTTTTAATTGAGAATGCTAAACCTTTTCAAGTAATTTTGTCATTTGTTTTGGCATTATTTTAAGCAGTTTGACTATTGCATTTTGTTTTATAAATCAACTTCTATTATGTTTGGTAATTCGTATTACAAGCTATGAAAGGCACCTTTATTTAATGCAACCATGCTTGAAATTTTTCTCCATGGTTAAGTGGTGCATCATGGTAAAATTAGCTCCAGCCCCACCCCTGCTCATCTGCGGCAAGAGCATCAAGAAGGAGGCCCCCCTACGTGCGCCCGGACACCCGCGCTGAAATGACGGTGGTGGACATGCCCTGCATCTGCCGCCACGTACTCGCCGCCGCCGACGCAGATCATCAACGCCCAGAAGCTCGTCCGCTGTACGTCCGACTCCAGCGTGAGTAAGCATGCTTTGTTATGCTTATTATTGGAATTTCCATTAGTGAAGAAAAATAGCACACTATAGCGTGCTGGAGAATAACTCGCTAAATAAATCAGTGTACAATGTGAAGCGCACCATAGCGCATTAATAGCGAATTTTAAGTATGACGCTATTTTTTGCTATAATGCGCTATTTTTTTTTCAATGAATCTGGTACGTTGGTAATTCTGCAGCTTACACCATCGTGGCGCTAAGCGCCGCAGTCGCCATCCAAGCATGCGTGAGAGAGTTCCGACCATGGGATCGTGCGAGGGAAAGGCGAGGAAAGGAGTGATCGTGGGAGAATAAACTGAATATAAGTGCGTGTGTGCCTGTATGCCGAGCTAGTGAGCCATCATAGAATGTACCTTCTGCCATTCTGCCATGGCATGTTACCCACAGATCTGAATGAACAACAATGCCTTCCGTCTGAGAAGTTACAATGAACATTTCTCCAAAAGAAAAAATTACTCCGAACAAACGGCCGCAGTTGCTACAGATGGAACCATGGAATCATGGGCGTGAAGAATTACGTTAGGGTACTGATGGGGTGGAAGGCTTATATATAGAGAGAGATTTAGAAGAGTAACTAGTGAATAATGGCTTGACTATGGAATCTGAATAACACAGTAATAAAGCCATCCGTCGTAAGAACGACCCGTCCAAAATGGATGTTGAATTTCTTTTAGACCCCAGTAATTCCCGAAGTATATATCCATCCAGCCCTCTGAATTAATAAGCTAGACAATGATAACACAAATATATGGCATTCAAAACTGGTGCATGCAGATACTAGACTGAAATACAAATTCATGGGTAATAGAAACCGTTGATTAGGATATAACAACTCCAAGCATAAGCTACTAACTGCGAAAGCGGATAAGAGATACAAACTAAAAGCAACAATAACAGGGCAAGACGATGCTACTTATTATTGCTCCTCAGGCCTTCCACGGAAGGCCCTCCGACTACCTCTAGCACACCGGATTATTGGCCGACAATCACTCGCTGGCGCCGGTGCAGGAAACCCTACACTCTACTAGGTCAAATACTAGAGAATAAAGCTGCTGCAAATCGGGGAGCCATTAGTCGGTCACCATCTTCATGTCTGGGTCGTAGCGGCCTTGGTTCCCGGAGAGTGACCAGCCCACAGGAGCATATGAAGCGTGTGTCGGATGGCCTGCATTGTTGAACGCGCTACCGTTGGGTCCCATAGGGCTCCCTGGGTCATCAGAGTGGTCGCTTGATGTTCCGTCTGATGGCGTAGCAGCAGCTGAGGCTGCACCGAAGCCAGCAGCCGTCTGCATCGGCGCAGATGTTGGCTCGCGTTTTGGTTGTTCTTCCTTGGGCTTTTTGTTACCTTCGGCGATGAAGCTGCCCACCACAACCTGAAACACAACATGGAAATCTGTCACCGATGGCCTAATTTGGATGCAGAGATGCCAGTTGACAACAAAGTGCAAAGAACGTCAGACGAATGGCAAACCTGGACAGGCGTTGCAGCCATAAGCATTCCTGCAACACAACCTCCTACAATACGCCCATCGCTTCCAGCCAGAGCAACACTCAGACCACCTGTCCTGCTACGAGTGTCACCATCCTCTGCCAGCAGAAATGAGCCCGACAGAGAGAGAATATCAAAGTGGCCCTGTGACACATAACAGTATAGGTATTCAGTGTATTTTTACAAACTGATGACTTTGTATGACACAAAACTGACATTGCATTACAATAATATTAAGTAATGTGGTGTGACTCTGTAGTCTGACCACATGAAGGAACCAATAAACTATCACAGGGTCTAGAAAACCTGGTGCCTTTAACATAAATAGTTAGTTGCACTAGATGGGAGAATGAGAACAGATTAAATCTTCCGACATGTTTTCATGTAACTTGACAAGCTGGGAAGTAAACTTAACTGCATATTAGAAAACGTTCACAAGAACACACAAGAAGATAAACAAACTTCATATTTGGCTCACAGAGACTGTTGACAGTACTAGCAAAACAAGGAAGTAACGGAAACAGAATTTAGCAGAAATATGAACATTCAGTAAATCGACCGTATAGGCTTAATTTGTTACTCCTAAATATTATCTCTGTCCCGAATTACTTGACTTAGATTTTTCTAAATACGGATGTATCTAACACTAAAACATGTCTAGATTCATCCATATCTAGACAAATCTAAAACAAGTAATTCGGGACCGAGGGAGTAACAAGTAAACATTCAGTCAACAATAGGCCATCAGAGTGCAGGCTACAGAATTATATGCTAGAACACGACCAAATCATAGGTCCGTTGAGAGCTGTGATGCTATGTACTCCCTCCGTAAACTAATATAAGAGCGTTTAGATTGTTAAATTAGTGATCTAAACGCTCTTATATTAGTTTACAGAGGGAGTAGGTCTTAGAACCTGATCATTACCACTTCACAAAAATAACGAGAAGTGAAAATCAAACAATGCCTCTGAGATCTTAGCAAGTTGGGCCTTGACGTACCTCATATGTCACTATGCCACCAGAGGTTGCTGGTTGACGGAGTGTTGCTGTGCACAGCGCACCGTTTGCTGAGATTATACATGTAGTACGTGGGCCTTGTTGTGAAAAAGACATTATTTTCGAAGCAACATCCTGCAAACAAGATGATTTAAAGCATAAACGCCCACGGTGAGGTAGAAGTAAAGCATAGTCTGAACGCAAGGGACAAGCAAGGAATAATGACAGGTATATAAATAATGCCAGGAGAATGGGAACTAACAGCCTAAGATAGAACCGACAGTTATTTATTACTCATACTCTCTAGTTTTGTAAGGCCATCCTTTAAGAATTGTGCCATGCATCCTGTGGATCAGCAGCAAGTTCAAGTTGGATACTATGTACTTTAATAAATGCAGTAATGGCATCGAATCCATGGTTAGACCGAAACTTGTAGCAAGAAAACAGAAGTCAAGAGGATAAAATATTCAAAAGATGCTCAAGGGTCCACTCAGTGCTATGATTTACTTCTTGCTGTTTGTACCAGGAGCCACATAATATGCACTCTGTTCTTAGCTCTTCCATGGAAGTGATTAATTTCAACGTAAAGCAGTATGCTCATGAATGATATAATGCTGACAGGTTCTGTTCTCAACCAAGAGTGGTAGCCAGCAGGGCAATCTACTCGATCCTGACCGCACAACTAATGTCCAAAAGCAACTTAGGAACAACCAGACCACGCGAATAGACACCAGAGAGGAGGGAGCACTTTTCAAGTAGAGTACCTCATTAGGCTTGACAGTAATTATGTGAGGAGTAAATGATGTACCAGCTGAGCCTACAATTCAGTAAACGAAATATCATAGTCAGCACAAAAAAATGTTCAAAGAAGCCCATCAAATTATAATCAAAATCATAAACTGCGATTAACATGATACTCCAATATTGCCCGGAAGGATAATTTTAATTAACTGAATTGCCAGAATATTTACCACCCTTTTATCTTGCAAAACTCAAAAGTAAACGCAGTTTGTGACATGATAGAAAAATGAGCAAAATAATAATAATAACCCATAGAAGAATATTCCTTTACAGTGAGCTCACTTCTACTCCCTCCGTCCTGAAATACTTGTCGGAGAAATGCATAAAAATGGATGTATCTAGAACTAAAATACGTCTGGATACATCCATTCCTCCGACAAGTATTTGTGGATGGAGGGAGTATATTACATGAGTGCTCTGTGCATAACTAACATGAAGCAGAGGTGTACTTCCCACATTGTTTAAATGCCTGCACTATTGCGTCCTATTTAATTCCTTTGCAATGTGGAGAAATCCTTACAAAGTTAATGGTGAAAAACATGTAGAAAGACATATAGTACATGCTTTTATTCAGCACAAGCTGCTGCTGAGTGAACGCTGATGTTTCTGAATTCAGATGTGAACCAACACGGGTGCGGCCAGAATTACCTAACGCTCTGTTCGGATGTCTGTATTGGAGACCTCTGTATTGAATTACCTAAGGCATCGAGCTGTTTCTTTTTGCCAGATCCCGGGGGCCGTCCTCTGCGCTTCCCGTCAGGATTCGAGTTGGAGCCCGCGCCACCAGACTGCCCGCCCGCCTCGGCCTTCACCGCCGAGCCCATGGTCCCGTCCGGCCCATACTTCCTCGGCCTTCCCCTCTTCTTCTTCACGAGCTCCCCGCCGCCGCCGCTGCCGCTGACGCTGACCACCAGGGCGCCACCGCCACCGCTAACGGGCTGCGGCATGCCCGGCGGGGTGGAATCGGGCCGGTACATGGCGAGCGGCGGCATGTCCGCGGGCTTCATTGCCGGCTGCGAGGCGCCGGGCGACGCCATGGGGTTGAAGGCGAGCGGCATCCCGTGCATGACGCTCGCGGAGCCCGGCGGCATCGCGCCGTAGGCGTGCTGCGGCATCATGACGCCGGGGGCCACCGGCGGCGGCGAGCTCACGCGCGGCGTCTGCTGCTGCGGCGGTGCCGGCGTCTGCTGCTGCGGCGGCGGCGGCAGCGGCAGCGGCAGCGGCAGCGGCGTCGGCGTCTGCTGCTGCTGCTGCGGCTGATCCCGGCCGTCCATCTCGCGGCGAAACCCTAGGGCACCCCACGAATCCGACGCGCTCTCCTCGGCCGGGCCGCGCCGCGCGTCGTCGCTCCGGGCAGCGCGCGCGCGCGGTTGGCGGCGGTTGTACGTGAACGTAAACCACCTCTGCGCTTCAAAAACTAATCGAGGAAATCGAGACTCAATAAAATACGCAGGAAAAATGGGGAAAGCGGAGGCGGATTTGTTGCGTGGAAAGAAAAATCGATTTGGGAGTAAAAAGGGGAGGGAGGGAGGGAGGGAGGGAGACGGGAGTTACCTGCCCTCGGGGGTCGGATCGGAACAGATCTGCTGGCCGCAGGAGAAATCGCGAAATATCGAGCAATAAATCCGCCCCCGCCCCCCTCCCTCCTCGCGTGCTCTTACCGGCTGGACAAAAATAGCCTCGGTTTCCTTTTTTCATTGGGCAAATTATTCTGACATGTTGCCTTCAAAAAAAAAAATTATTCTGACATGTGGACCCTTCCAAGAAAACACCCCTATACTACTAAAAGTACTCCCTACATTCCGAACTACTTGTCTTGGATTTGTCTAGATACGGATGTATCTAGACTCATTTTAGTGCTAGATACATCCATATATAGACAAATTTAAAACAAGTAATTCGGAACGGAGGAAGTATCACCTATAATTTTATTGGAAAATGTTATAGAGCGAACATGCTCTGAGAAGGTTTTTCTGACCGAACTCTATCTGCGTTCGATCCCGTTGCACGAATCTCAACGGAGAGTGTGTGGGCATCAATTACCGAAAAAGGCTTTCGCCCCGCTTTATATATAAAGCAACGATCCAATTACAACTAACCTTATACAACTCCACACCAACACACACAGGGCAAGATACAAGAATGTTGGAAACAGCTACACCACCCAACACAACTCCAAGCCATCTACAGGAAGGAAGAGAGACCGCCGCTTGAAGTCGCCGAGGGTCTCAACCGTGAACAAATCACAGCGAAGAGCCAGAGCTGTGCACGACGAACCGATTACTCCAAGGCGGAGCCTTCAACAAGGTCATGTCACCTAAGTACCGCACCGCCTGATCCAGGGACCGAGATTTCCTCCGGAGCAACACGGAGGAGGAACACTACTAGGGAAAACCTTGTACACAGAATCTTACCAGCAGTGCGCTTTAAAATAAGGCGCTACTGCTATTTAGCAGTAGCGCGTGTCGACAAAACACGCTGCTAAAATAAAAATAAAAACAACGCGTCTGCGGTAAGCCGCGCTACTGCTATAGTTGACACGACCTCGCCCCCAGCTAGTTATAGACTTTTAGCAGTAGCATCTTATTTTAAACTGCGCTACTGCTATTGATCGTAGTAGTAGCGTGTATCATATACAAGCGCTACTGCTACGGCTACCTCATCCAGATCCTCTCCGCTTGTCTTTCCCCCTCCTCACTCACTCACTCTCCCTCTCTCACCGTACGTCGTCGTGTTCCTCCCGTCGTCGCCGCATTGTCATCGTCTGAGAGCTCCTTCTCCTCCACTCCTCCGTCGACGCCCTAGATGAGCTCCTCCCTCCTACCTCTAGCTGTCGCCAGCCCTCCTCCCTCCTCCTCCACGCATCGTCGGCCCTCCTCCCTCCTCCAGCCACCGCCGTCCCTCCTCCCTCCTCCTCCACCACCGTCGGCCCTCCCCCTCCTCCATCCGCAGCCAGCCCTCCTCCCTCCTCTAGCCACCGTCGGCCCTCCTCCTCCATTCGTCGCCGACCCTCCTCACTCCTCCTCCTCCTAGTTTATAGTTTGAAAATATTCTAGTTTATAGTTTGTAGTTTATAGTTATAGTTTATACTTTATACTTTATAGTTTCTATATTATAGTTTGTATTTTACTACATTTAGTTGGTAAAAAAATGTCCTCTACTTGTTATATTATGAAATTAGGGCTTTTTCTAGGGTTCACAGTATATTTTGAAATATATTTCAGCAATCAAACTCTAAGTTATGTGAAATTAGGGCATTTTTCTATGGTTCAAGAAGTAGACAGTAGGTAAAAAATGAGGATAATAATGTTCTTAGGGTTTAGGAAACAAATTGCAGACAATTGAAAATTTTATTTGGAATCAAATTGGATATTTACTTGATAGCTTATTGAGTTTCACTAAGTCCTAAGACGATGATAATAATGTTTTTGTTTATATTTTGTTTTTGCGGAAATCAAGGAGTGCCTGCATCATCCCCTTCACCGACCCCCTCCGACCTCGAGGTGAGACCAGCCACCCCATGTTGTTAATTTAATTTAGGTTTTTTTGGTTAATCTTAGAATAATATAGTATGAACCCTAGTTATGATCGAACCATGTTCAAAATGTAGGTTTTTAATTAGGTGTAGTTAATAGAATTTAGGTGTTTTAGGTGTATTTAATAGAATTCTAGGTTGATTCGTTTTGTAGTGGACATGTCATATTTTGAACATGTCACATTTGTTGTTATTTTTTTAGTTAAAGCATATATTCCTGCATCAACGTCGATGATGCCTATCCCGCATCCTTGTTGTCGACTCGGTGGAGGAGGCCTGCTTGATCAGAGGGGCCATATCTGGGACTGGGCTCCACCGACCTGGTACTAGAAGGTGCTACATTCTGAGGGGCGCAACTTGGTGAGGAGCCAGCCCGTCGTTGACCCGAATCTTCTTTGGTGGCGGTCGCGTGGGTCACTGACGATACGGAGGCTTTTGTCCACCGCAGAGGTGGTACGTCACCGTGTCAGCGAGGAGGACGAGCATGTCCGTCGCTACATGGTTGCGTTGAAGGGCAGGTTCGACAATACCCGGCAGGTTCTTCAGGGATCTCACTGGAGCTATGATCCTGTGATGGTTCCTTCTCTTTGGGTGTCCACCGCCAGCACCGATACCCGTCGTTCGCTAGGGTTGTAGCTGTATTAGTAATGTTATATGTATGATACTATTCGAGATGTATTAGTGATAATATTCGACGATGTACGAACGCAAGAGATGATTTAGTTTTACTTATTGAATGCATGCTAATTTGAATACTAATTTTGAAATGTTTTAGTTTCGCTTATTAGTGATAATATTCGACGATGTACGGAGCCCCTGCATCATCCCCGCCGTTGTCCCCGTCACCGACCCCCTCCGACCTCGAGGTGACCATCAAGTTTGAATGCTCATATGATGTAGATATAAACATGTATATCTTGTGTTGTTGAAATAGGATATGTGCTTGCCCAAGTGGCCGGCCATGTTTGCAGGTAACACCTCCGAGTGGCCTATGTTTTGCCGGAGTGTTGATTAATTTCAGTTCTGGCAAATTTCAGGCGCTCGATATGTCCTTTTTTAGCAAAGGTTATGCCGGATTTCTCCGTGATTTTTGGCATGACTTGTGCTAGCATATGTAGGAAATATCGAGTGGCATGGATTTGCTATAAACATAATTAAACGACATTCCGGGTTGACTTTAAGTCCGTCGAGGCTCCATACATGACAATCAAAAAATGAGTGAGGGAGAAAGTTTGCACCATATATGAGAGAGGCAGAATCCCGGCTGTTGTCGTGGGGGTCGTTTCTCCTTCTTTTCCTTGTGCTAGACCTTTGTTATGCACTGGGGGAAGGAGGAGTAACGACCATCACCAACGGTCGAAAGATCAGTGAGGGAGTGTGTCCACCATATAGGAGAGAAGAAGAATGTCGACTGTTGTTGTGGGGGTCGCTTCTCCTTCGTTCCCGTGTGCTAGACATTTTGGTTTAATGCACTCGGGAACGAAGGGAGGAGCGACCATCACCAACGGTCGAATATATACACCACGTGAGCTAAGAGTTTTCAAAAAAAGACTCAACAGACCGATAGTCAACCCATGCTGAATAATAATGATCTAATTTAGTTTTTCTAGTACATATATTGAATTTTAAAAGTCTAATCTTTGAATTATGAACATAGAAAATGTCATCGGACGACGAAAGTCTCGCGGAGTGCTCCTGGTGCAGCGACGATCGTGGTTTCTGTGACAGGCCTCACCTGATAGAAGGTCGGCGCTTCAGCATTAATCTCCAGGAGACCCTCGACGTTGAAATGGTACACAATGATTGAGGGAGTCCTGGACTAGGGGGTGTCCAGATAGCCGAACTATCATCATCACCCGGACTCCAAGACTATGAAGATACAAGATTGAAGACTCCATCCCGTGTCCGGATGGGACTTTCCTTGGCGTGGAAGGCAAGCTTGGCGATACGGATATGTAGATCTCCTACCATTGTAACCGACTCTATGTAACCCTAGCCCTCTCAGGTGTCTATATAAACCGGATGGCTTTAGTCCGTAGGACACAACAACAATTACAACAATCATACCATAGGCTAGCTTTTAGGGTTTAGCCTCCTTGATCTCGTGGTAGATCTACTCTTGTAATACCCACATCATCAATATCAATCAAGCAGGACGTAGGGTTTTACCTCCATCAAGAGGGCCCGAACCTGGGTGAAACATCGTGTCCCTTGTCTCCTGTTACCATCCGCCTAGACGCACAGTTCAGTACCCCCTACCCGAGATCCGCCGGTTTTGACACCGACATTGGTGCTTTCATTGAGAGTTCCTCTGTGTCGTCGTCGGTAGGCTCGATGGCTCCTTCGATCATCAACAACGACGCGGTCCAGGGTGAGACTTTTCTCCCCGGACAGATCTTCATATTCGGCGGCTTTGCACTGCGGGCCAATTCGGTTGGCCATCTGGAGCAGATCGAAAGCTACGCCCCTGGCCGTCAGGTCAGATTTGGAAATCTTAACTTCACGGCTGACATCCGCGGAGACTTGATCTTCGACGGATTCGAGCCACAGCCGAGCACGCTGCACTGTCACGATGGGCATGATTTAGCTCTGCTGCCGGACAGTGCCCTGGAGGCCGCACAAGAACCCGCTCCGACCCTTGATTCGGAGCCGGATGCGCAGATCGAGGACGGGTGGTTAGACACCACCTCGGGGGCTGCAACCTCTGCGGCGATAGAGCCGAATACTGACTTTGTCCCTTCTGAAGCTCGTGACTCCAAGGTGCCGGACTCCTTGTTGGACTCCGAACCTCTTGCACCTCCTCCAATCGAATCCGATTGGGCGCCGATCATGGAGTTCGCGGCCGCGGACATCTTTCAACACTCACCTTTTGGCGACATTCTGAGTTCGCTAAAATATCTCTCGTTATCAGGAGAGCCCTGGCCGGGCTGCGGTCAGGACGGTTGGGATGCGGACGACGAAGAAATTCAAGACCCACCCACCACCCACTTAGTAGCCGCTGTCGACGATCTAACCGACATGCTAGATTTCGATTCCGAAGACATCGACGGTATGGACGACGATGCCGGAGACGACCAAGAACCAGCGCCTATCGGGCACTGGAAAGCCACCTCGTCATACGACATATACATGGTGGACATCCCGAAGGATGGGAATGGCGAAGGAACAGCAGAGGAAGACCCCTCCAAGAAACAGCCCAAGCGCCGGCGTCAGCGGCGCCGCTCTAAATCCCGCCACAGCAAGAATGGCGATTCCGGCACCGGAGATAATAATACCCCAGACAGTGCCGAAGATAACCCCCTCCAGCAAGATTCAGCGTGGGAGGACGGAGATGCCAGCCCTCACAAGAGGGCGGCAGATGAAGAGGTAGAGGACGATAGTTACATGCCTCCCTCTGGAGACGAGGCAAGCCTCGACGACGACGAATTTGTCGTGCCTGAGGATCCCGTCGAACAAGAGCGTTTTAAACGCAGGCTTATGGCCACGACCAACAGCCTTAAGAAAAAGCAGCAGCAGCTTAGAGCTGATCAGGATCTGCTAGCCGACAGATGGACGGAAGTCCTGGCGGCTGAAGAGCATGAGCTCGAACGCCCCTCCAAAAGCTACCCCAAACGCAAGTTGCTCCCCCAGTTAGAGGAGGAGGCATATAAACTTGCATCACCAGAGCACAATACGGCTGACCGGCCACCTCGTGGCCGCGACAGAGAGGCCTCTAGGCCCTTCACTAGAACCGTACCCCGGCATTGCTCGAACAGCACAAGACCACAGGGGAACGCTCCGGACTTGCGAGAAATATTGGAGGATAAGGCAAGACAATCAAGATCGATCTACGGATCGTGTGGGCGCCCCATGATAAGTGACGACAACCGTCGCGCCGGACACAGTAAGTCCGGCCGGGCCGAACACAACAGACAAAGCTCGTTGGAGCTTCGTCGCGATATAGCCCAATACAGAGGCGCCGCACACCCACTATGCTTCACAGACGAAGTAATGGATCATCAAATCCCCGAAGGGTTTAAACCCGTGAATATTGAATCCTATGACGGCACGACAGACCCCGCGGTTTGGATCGAAGACTATCTTCTTCATATCCACATGGCCCGCGGTGACGAGCTTCACGCCATCAAATACCTCCCACTCAAGCTTAAAGGACCAGCTCGGCATTGGCTTAACAGCTTGCCAGCAGAATCAATCGGATGTTGGGAGGACCTGGAAGCCGCATTCCTTGATAACTTCCAGGGCACGTATGTGCGACCACCAGAGGCTGACGACCTAAGCCACATAATTCAGCAGCCAGACGAATCAGCCAGACAATTCTGGACACGGTTCTTAACTAAGAAAAACCAAATCGTCGACTGTCCGGACGCGGAGGCCGTCGCAGCCTTCAAACATAACATCCGCGATGAGTGGCTTGCCCGGCACCTGGGGTAGGAAAAGCCGAAATCCATGGCAGCCCTCACATCACTCATGACCCGCTTCTGCGCGGGAGAGGACAGCTGGCTAGCTCGCAGCAACAACCTCAGCAAAAATTCCGACAGTCCGGATACCAAGGATCGCAATGGCAGGTCGCGTCGCAACAAGAATAAACGCCGCATTAACAGCGACAATAATGAGGATACGTCAGTCAACGCCGGATTCAGAGGCTTCAAACCCGGTCAACGGAAGAAGCCATTCAAAAGAACTACTACGGGTCCGTCCAATTTGGACCGAATACTCGATCGCTCGTGCCAGATACACGGCACCACCGAAAAACCAGCCAACCACACCAACAGGGACTGTTGGGTATTCAAGCAGGCAGGCAAGTTAATTGCCGAAAACAATGACAAGGGGCTGCATAGCGATGACGAAGAAGAGACCCGACCGCCGAACAGTAGAGGACAGAAGGGCTTTCCCCCACAAGTGCGGACGGTGAATATGATATACGCAACCCACATACCCAAGAGGGAGCGGAAGCGTGCACTTAGGGACGTATACGCGATGGAGCCAGTCGCCCCGAAGTTCAACCCATGGTCCTCCTGCCCGATCACTTTCGATCGAAGGGACCACCCCACCAGCATCTGCCACGGCGGATTCACCGCATTGGTTTTAGACCCAATCGTCGATGGGTTCCACCTCACCAGAGTCCTAATGGACGGCGGCAGCAACCTGAACCTGCTTTACCAGGACACAGTGCGCAAAATGGGCATAGACCCCTCAAGGATTAAACCCACAAAGACGACCTTCAAAGGCGTCATACCAGGTGTGGAGGCCAATTGTACGGGCTCAGTCACACTAGAAGTGGTCTTCGGATCCCCGGATAACTTCTGAAGTGAGGAGTTAATCTTCGACATAGTTCCGTTCCGCAGCGGCTATCATGCTTTGCTCAGACGAACCGCATTTGCAAAGTTCAACGCGGTGCCGCACTACGCATACCTCAAGCTCAAGATGCCAGGCCCTCGAGGAGTCATCACGGTCAACGGAAACACCGAGCGCTCCCTCTGAACGGAGGAACATACAGCGGCTCTCGCGGCAGAAGTACAATACAGCCTCTTAAGGCAATTCTCGAGTCCGGCCGTTAAGCGACCGGACACGGCCAAACGCGCCCGAAGTAACCTACAACAAGACCACCTGGCGCGTTCCGAGCACGCGTAGCAATGCGGCCTCAACCCCAGCCCTTGCAAGATCGCACGACTGGTCCTTCGCGTACATCATTACACTCTGGAGATACCATGGGCATAGGGGAAGGGGCATGACCACGATAGGCCCAGAATGCGGCTCAACCACATCAGGGGCTCCCAAGTGTGTCATTTCTTTTTTTTTCTTTTTCCTTTTTTACTTACCCACATGACTCCGTTCACCAGAGGCCTTGTCCGGCAGTAGACCGGCCGAACTCACGATGCAACAGCCAGGTAAGGAAAAAGGCCGCGACGAACATCCAGGTGGTCTCCCTTACGAACATTAAATATGTCTTATAGACCACTCCGCAGCCTACCCCTGGAGGGGGACATGTTTAATAGTCCTGCCCCTTGCTTATCGCACTATTTGTATCGTTCTGCATTCATAGTAGTACCTTTTGAATAAAACAATGCAGCACCTTTTTGCTTATAATTGCATTTCTTTCTTATACATATGTTCATTTACGACATGTTGCATCCGTACACTTTGGTACGGCTAAAAACACCAGGGGCTTATGTTCCCCACATCATGGTGTGATAAGTCCGAACACTTTCACAAGTGCGGCACCCCGAACTTATAGCATTATATGCATCAGCTCCGAATCATGTCTTGGGTCAATAGTTGGGTTTGCCCGGCTCCCATGTTTTGGTACCTTATGTTCCGTTATATCGGCTAAGGTAGCACTGGGAGAACCACTGCGATTGCGCCCCAGTTGAGCTGGGTTAACGCCTCAGTGGAGAAAGCTAAAACTGACCGTCATGATGAGGCGAGAGCCGGTTGCTGTTCGAGAGGTTTTTTCGAGTCCCTAAAGACTTATGCCGCTTAGAGCGAGGAGCCGACTTTGTCCGGCCCAGGCGTGGATAGTGCCACGAATTCGGCCTTCCGAACACTAGGGGCTTCGCCGAAATTTAAAATTATAGAATTCTATGGCTAAGTGAGAGTGTTCAAGCATTATAAGTCCGGTTGCCTAGTTCGTCGTGTTGAGCGCCTTCCTAGATGGACCCAAATATGGGAACAAGAGTGCTCAAATTTATCCCGAACACCCCAGCACTCGTGGCATGGGGGCTGAAGCCGACGACTTGCCATCTGTCAGATTTGATAAACAGCCGAACAGAAGGTAATATTTTAAATAAATAAGCATTGCTTAGCGCATATGAACAAAGTTTTCTGCGCACATGATAACAAAATGCGAGTCTACTCAAATATTACATTGTTGGAGCACTCACCCACAATAGTGCGGGCACCCTTCAGGACACTCTTGTAATACATCTCGGGCGTGCGATACTCCTTGCCCGGTGGTGGCGCGTCCGTCACAAGCTTCTCAGCATGCATCTTGCCCCAGTGCACCTTAGCACGGGCAAGGGCCCAACGGGCAACTTCAATACAGGCGGATCGCTTGATGACCTCGACCCATGGACACGCATCCACCAACCGCCGCACCAGGCCGAAATAGCTCCTAGGCAAGGCCTCATTGGGCCACAGCCGAACTATGAGGCCCTTCATGGCCTGATCGGCCACCTTGTGGAGCTCGACCAGCTGCTTCGGCTGGTCGCTTAGGGGCACCGGATGTCCGGCCTCAGCATACTGAGACCAGAAGACCTTCTCCGTCGAGCTCCCCTCCTCGGCACTGTAGAAAGCGGCAGCGTCGAACACGCTGCGGGGCAGATCTGCGAATGCTCCTGGAGAGCTCCGAATTCAGGTAAGTAATAGGTAATTTACATTCACATGCTTGCTTTGCATGAAAAATGCCTTACCCGCCGCTATTTTCTTCAACGCCTCAATGTCCTGAAGGGCCTTGTGGGCTTCAGCCTTAGCGGCTTTGGCACTCTCAAGAGCCGATGCAAGCTCGGACTCTCGAGTCTTCGAGTCACGCTCCAAACTCTCATGTTTTTCCATGAGAGCCTGGAGCTCTTGCTGCACCTCCGCCACCCGCACCTCGTGCTTTTCTCGCTCGGTGCGCTCCGCGGCCGCATTACGTTCGGCCACGGACACCGCCTCCTTCAGGGTCGCCACCTCGTTTGTGGCCCCTGCAATACCCACGTTATCCTTGTCATGTTTTCTTGCAACCAAATCCTTTTCTGTAAGGTACATTTTTAATAAGGTGCTACTCACCTTCTTTGTCCTCGAGCTGCTTCTTGGCACGGCCGAGCTCGTTCTCGGACCGCTCGAGGTTTTGCTTTAAAGCATTGACCTCCGCAGTCAGTGCGGCGGAGGTCAGCAGCGTAGCCTGCAATCCCATATTGACATATTTTTTATGACTACTGCGTATATCTTTTTAGATCCTTAGTCCGGCTTTTCTTTCCGAACACCGAACCGAGCATCAGGGGCTACTGTCTATGCGGTACTATTTTACATATATTAATATTCTTACCTCGAAGCCTGATAGAAGGCTGCTGCAGGCCTCGGTCAGCCCGCTTTTGGCGAGCTAGACCTTCTGAATCACCGCACTCATGACAGTGCGGTGTTCTTCCTCGATAGAAGCACCGTCGAGCGCCTCCAACAAGTTATCCGGCGCCTCCGGTTGGACGGAGGCCGCCGGTGCCACGGTCTTGCCCTTCTTACGAAGGGGCCGCCTGCCGGACTCCGGAAACACTACGGGTTCCGGTGTGGAGTCTGGCGCGAAGTTCGGGAGGTCGCGCTGTGCCACCTCCAGGTCCTCCTCCTCCGGATGGGTCCCTCTCTAGGATCCCATCTCGATGTCTTCAGCATCGCGGGGAGAGGAGGTGGTTGGAAGTGAAGTGTTGTTCACATCCGGCGAATCCAAGGACCCGCTCGACAAAGCGGGAAGATCGTCCTTGGGCGGACTATAGGGTTGTATGCGGCGTTAGAAAGACACCAAGTGGCAAAAAGAAAAATCATGAAGTCATTAGGGAGTCCGGATACTTACGATTTTGCCAGGGGCTTGGTCCTTGGAGGCCAATCCTCGTCGTCGTCACCGGCGTTGGCGGAACAGTCCGGGGGAAGAGTTCTTCCCTTCTTGGACCCTTCGGCCTCCCCAGTTGGGGAGGCCTTCCTTTTCTTCCCTCCCCCGCTGGGGGAGGGGCCTTTTTCTTCTCCTCCTCGTCCTCGGGGGAGGAGTCCGCCTTGGAGTCATCAGACACCTGAAAACGGGAACTCTTTCGAGTACCCGTGGCCTCCTTCTTGGCCTTCTTCTCCGGCACCACATGGGGTGCCGGAACCAGCAGCCCCGCTAGACGGGCATCCGCTGGGTCTTCTGGCAAGGGGGCCGGACAGTTAATCTGCTCAGCCTTCTTCTGCCAGTCTTGTCAAAGGAAAGGGGAGATTAGATCCCGCATAAGGTCAAACTATGGAAAACAAGTGTCCCGTAAAGGGTAGAATCATTTACCTCGTCAGCCTGACGCTGCAAGCGGAATCCTCGATCTTCGGTAGCGGATGCGGGAGCCTCGGCGCCCTTAAAAAGCACCTTCCAGGCATCTTCGTACCTAGTGTCGAAGAGCCCGCTCAAGGTTTGGTGCTGAGCCGGATCGAACTCCCACAATTTAAAGGCCCGTTGTTGGCACGGGAGAATCCGGCGGATGAGCATGACCTTGACCACGTTGACAAACTTGAGCTTCTTGTTCACCAGCTTCTGGATGCAGGCTTGGAGTCCGGTCAGCTCCTCCGAATCACCCCAAGTCAGGCCACTCTCCATCCAAGAGGTGAGCCATGTGGGGATTCCAGATCTGAATTCGGGGGCCGCTACCCATTTAGGGTCACGCGGCTCGGTGATGTAGAACCACCCCGATTGCCATCCCTTGATGGTTTCTACAAAGGCGCCCTCGAGCCAGGTGACGTTGGGTATCTTGCCCACCATGGCGCCTTCGCACTCTGCCTGATTCCCCTTCACTACCTTCGGCTTGACATTGAAGGTCTTGAGCCACAAGCCGAAGTGGGGCTGGATGCAGAGGAAGGCCTCGCACACGACGATGAACGCCGAGATGTTGAGGATGAAATTCGGGGCCAGATCGTGGAAATCCAGGCCGTAGTAGAACATGAGCCCCCGGACAAAGGGGTGAAGTGGAAAGCCCAGTCCGCGGAGGAAATGGGGAAGGAAAACCACCCTCTCATGGGGCCTAGGGGTGGGGATGAGCTGCCCCTTGTCGGGGAGCCGGTGCGCGATGTCGCTGGACAGGTATCCGGCGCCGCGCAACCTCTCGATGTGCCCCTCCGTAACCGAGGAGGCCATCCACTTGCCTCCCGCTCCGGACATGGCTGGAGAAGGTCGAGGTGAGATGTGCGGGCTTGGGCGCTGGAGCTCAAGTGCGCAGGGATGGATAAGCAAAGGAGGAAGAAGGCGTAGGTAAAAAGGTGGATTCTTATCCCCTATATATGGGCAGACGAAACTATGCGTCCCCACCGGCCTGGTAAAAATCGCTTTTCTCCCAAGCGCCGCAATCAATGGCGCGGTTGGGTTACCCACGTCCGTATTGATGAGAATCCCGGCATAAGGGGAACACGATCTCTGCTTCGACAAGACGTGCCAAGGAAACCGCTTCTCTAAACGCGCTGAGGCAGTATAATAAAAACGATTCAAGTAAAGGCTTGGTAGTGGTGTGACGTCCCGCCACCAAATACGTCAGCAGATTGAACTTGTGTAAATATTATTCTCTCTACGGTGGTATGTGGAACTTATTTTATAGAGCCGGACACTATCCTAGTGTTCACAATCTTCTACAAATTATTCGGAGAAGGAACCTGCCTTGCAATGCCGAAGACAATATGCGCACCGGACTCATCGTCATTGAAACCTGGTTCAGGGGCTACTGAGGGAGTCCTGGACTAGGGGGTGTCCGGATAGCCGAACTATCATCATCGGCCGGACTCCAAGACTATGAAGATACAAGATTGAAGACTCCGTCCCGTGTCCGGATGGGACTTTCCTTGGCGTGGAAGGCAAGCTTGGCGATACGGATATGTAGATCCCCTACCATTGTAACCGACTCTATGTAACCCTAGCCCTCTTCGGTGTCTATATAAACCGGATGGCTTTAGTCCGTAGGACACAACAACAATTACAACAATCATACCATAGGCTAGCTTTTAGGGTTTAGCCTCCTTGATCTCGTGGTAGATCTACTCTTGTAATACCCACATCATCAATATCAATCAAGCAGGACGTAGGGTTTTACCTCCATCAAGAGGGCCCGAACCTGGGTAAAACATCGTGTCCCTTGTCTCCTGTTACCATCCGCCTAGATGCATAGTTCGGGACCCCCTACCCGAGATCCGCCGGTTTTGACACTGACAATGATGCAAAGTGTTTTTTCGTAATTAAGCTTGACTTCTACTTCTTCAACGTGTAATTTTCGTCTTTTACAATTCGACTAGCTTAACCCATGCCATGCAAGACATCATGTCTTGGAGAGGATGGATTTTGAAGATCATGAAAATATGGAAACAAAGATAGCTCACCTAAGGACGCACTTTGCAAGGCATATGATTTCTATGAGGGTACGCTTGTCACCATGGATCTTGGTGATCCTGACATCGACGAAGACAATATGGACATTTGGGTCCTTGTTGATACGCTTCCAATTCTACGCTGTGTGAATTTCCCAAACATAGTTATTAAGTAATTTATATTGTTGAATTCAAAATAGTTGACAGCTTATTTCCATTGATAGCTTATTTTCATTCTTCAAAGAATGTGCGGAAGATGGTAGACAGAACCTACTACACCAATGGCGCAGAATTAACTTATCACGAGAAAAATCATCTAACCTCATTTATTAATGATCTTGAGAATTACAATATCTACTATCAAACTCCTGCACATTATTGTCAATATGTGCCACTAGTGCACGTGTTGAACTATGGTAACATCCATGGAGATGCCATGGTAAGATTTTTTACTATTACGACATCCGTGCATCTTTTGCATAAATTATTCTAAAACTAAACTACACTGCTAACTACAAAGTTATTACTATGTTTTTCAACAGAAAATCCCGAAGGATTGTGTGCCTCGTCTGATGTTTCTGAAAGGCCGCCTTGATGTTATGAGCTTACGGCCAGGTCATCCTACGCATCACTGCTGTTCAAACTGGATTTCTAAAACCAATGAAGACATGACAATCAAAGATTGGAAAAAATGTATGGTCAGTCGTAGGGAGGTACTTGGAAGCAACATTGTGCGACGCGCAAGAATTGGAGACATGATAATCTCCATTCTCCATAATGGAGAGTCAGGGCCTGTCTTGTTTTATGCTATTTTACCTATGAGAGGGTAGTAGGTCCTATTAGAGTGGAGTAGGTCCTAGGTACAATGTGTTATTATGTGGTACAATGTGTTAGAGTTGATGATGATGAGGAGGAGAAGTTGTGATTATGACTAGTGACCAACTTGCTATATGATGTCTCATTGACGAAAATGATGATCATGAGGAGTTATTATATGACAATGATGTATTATGATGATAAGTTGTTAATGATATGATGATGATGCTGCTGATGATGATTTATTACATCACTGGGTGAAATAACCGCAGATTAGTTTCAAGTGGATGGATCCATCCAGTTGAAACTAATCCATGGTTCTTTCACCCAGTGATGTAATAACTCATTATGATGTAAAAACAATCTCTAAATTGCTACTATATGAAAACTTGTATAATGATGTATGAATACGACATAAAATGAAAAAAAAAGAATACGCAATAATAGTAGTAGCGCGGGCACAGAGACGCGCTGCCAGTATTTACCAATAGCGCTTCCTGCGAAATCCGCTACTACTAAGTGCGTATAGCTGTAGCGTGTGTGGACCAACGCTATTGGTAACCTTTAGTTGTAGCATCGAATTAGTAGCACGGCCCCCCGTGCTACTGATAGGACAAAAACTAGCGCTACTGCTAGGCTTTTCCCTTGTAGTGGAAGAGGAACCACGGCGACGCCTTCAAGAAGGATATGACGCCCGTAGGCGCCGCCACCGCCGACCTGGCAAAGCCAGAAAGAGTTTTCACCCGGCAAGCCCTCTTCGCCTCTGAGACGGAGTGCCGCAAGCACACTACAGAACCACCGCCACCGACCATCATACCCAAGATACCACGCCGCCCACATGACCATGGTAACCGGCCAACATTCGAGCCGCGAGCTCCGCCCACGAGCATCGCGCCTCCAACCATCGAGGCCGCCGCCTCGGCATCCGAGACCACCCCTCGACCACCGCCGTCACACACTGACATCGTCAACCGGTGAAGGGGTAGCAAAGACCCCCTCTTTCCACCCCAAACAAGATCCTTTGGTAGGAGCGGCCAGCAGCCAGATCTGGGCAGGGAAAACAAAGACGGCCAGCCATCCTACAGCCACCCGAGACACCCAATATGGCACCTACAAATCGCGGCAACGGCGAGTTCGGGAGGCACCCCTGCCTCCCCCCTCAAAACGCCCTTGCCACCCACCGGCCAGCCGAGCCACACCAGAGCACAAGAGGAGCCGCCACCAGCAGTTGATTCATGCGCCATGACGACTGTAGAGGAGGGGAACAAGCATACCTCTACCACGCCGCCACCTCCGCCAGCCCACGCCGGAGAAGAGGCAGCCACCCCGCGACCTGCGCCGACCGCAGCCCTTGCCGCCGGAGGAGAAGACGACCTACTGCCGCCGCCGGCCAAGGCACACACCGCCACTGATAATCCCCAAGTGCAGGGAATCATCATAGCAATTCCCAAAGGTGGAAGTGATAAGTATGGAGTGTCGAACCCACAAGGAGCTAAAGGTAAGATCAATATTCTCTCAAGCCCTATCTGCCACTGATACGACTCTACGTGCACCGAACGTTTGCTTCCAACTAGAAACAAGAAATAAAACTGTGTTGTGGGTATAAAGAGGATAACTTTGCATGATATCAGAGAACTAAAATATGAAAGTGGGTGTTGTTATCATAAAGTTAGAATATATTACTAAATATTATAAATAGCGAGTGTGGAATAATGGTGGATCGGTGTGCGGAATTGTCCTAGGCAATTATTAACAAGACCGGTAGTCGTCATTGCAATTTCATATGAGGGAGAGGCATAAGCTAACATACTTTCTCTACTTGGATCATATGCACTTATGATCGGAACTCTAGCAAGCGTCCGCAACTACTAAAGATCATTATGGTAAAACCCAACCATAGCATTAAAGCATCAAGTCCTCTTTATTCCCATACGCAACAACCCCCTTACTCGGGTTTGTGTTTCAGTCACTCACCAACCCACTATAAGCGAATCATGAACGTATTGCAACACCCTACAATGGGAACCCCTCACGCTTGCGCGACACGGAGGGCACCATAGGACAGCACCAAGATAAAACATACAACTCGTACCAATCTAGACTATTAATCATCCCAAGAACAAAAGATATCTACTCAAAACATCATAGGATGGCAACACATCATTGAATCATTAATATGCGGCATAAAGCACCATGTTCAAGTAGGGATTACAGCGGGGTGCGGGAGAGTGGACCGCGTAAAAGAGATGAGGATGGTGATGAGGATGGTGATGATGATGGTGATGTTGATGAAGACAATCACCGCGGCGATGATTCCCCTCCCAATGGCACTCTGGTGCCACCAAGAGAGAGGAGGAGAGGTTCTCCCCCTTGTGCTTCCTTCTCCATGGCTTCCCCCCTCTGGTCCTTGGCCTTCATGACGATGATGGCCCCTCCGAGATCCTCCTCCATGGCCTCCGGTGATGATGGCCCCCTCCCGCAGGGTGCCGGAGAGGGCCTAGATTGATTTCTCGTGGCTACAAAGGCTTGCGGTGGCGGACCTTTTGATCTATCTTCTGTTTTGGTGTTTTTAGGGTACGTAGGCTTATATAGGTGAAAGAAGTCGGTCTGGGGAGCCTTGAGGGGCCCACGAGAGGGTAGGGCGCGCCTAGGGGGTGTGCGTGCCCCCTATCTCGTGGCCTCCTCGAGGATCTTCTGACGTGAACTCCAAGTCTCCCGGATCATATTCTTCCTAAAAATCACGCTCCCGAAGGTTTCATTCCGTTTGGACTCCGTTTGATATTCCTTTTTTTCGAAATACTGAAACAGGCAATAAAACAACAATATGGACTGGCCTCCGGTTAATAAGTTAGTCCCAAAAGTAATATAAAAGTGTATAATAAAGCCCATAATCATTCAAAACAGATAATAAAATAGCATGAATGCTTCATAAATTATAGATACGTTGGAGACGTATCAGCATCCCCAAGCTTAATTCCTGCTCATCCTCGAGTAGGTAAATGATAAAATAAAGAATTTATGAAGTGTGAATGCTAGCAGGTGCACAAGTTTGATCAAAGATAATTTCAATCACCTTTTCTAGCATCATTATGTGTCATAATAGTAGCTTATCTCATAAAACTTTTCATGATCAAGTAACAATCTATTCACAATGTCAAGTATGGTTCAGAAACTTCATTGAGAACTAACAAACTATAATCTCAGTCATTGAAGCAATTGCAATTTATCATAACATCGGAAAGAGTCAAGGATAGAGCTTTTCAGCAAGTCCACATACTCAACTATCATATAGTCTTCGACAATTACTAATACTCACGCAATACTTGTGGTTATGGAGTTTTAATCGGACACTGAGAAAGATAGGGGCTTATAATTTTGCCTCCCAATGTATTCACCTTTAGGTGATGTCAACAATAATAGCTCCTGCTAACTTACATCCAATTGGATATATATATCATGATCTTTCAAACACGAGGAGCTTGCCAAAGTATAAAATGAAAAAGGGAAAGGTGAACATCACCTTGACTCAACCATAAAGTAAAAAACATAAAGTAAAAGATAGGCCCTTCGCAGAGAGAAGCAGAGGTTGTCATGTGCATTTAGGGTTGGATGCACAAAATCTTAATGCAAAAGAACGTCACTTTATATTGCCCCTTGTATGTGGACCTTTATTATGCAGTCCGTCGCTTTTATTACTTCCACAACAAGATCGTATAAAGCTTATTTTCTCTGCACTAATAAGTCATACATATTTAGATAGCAATTTTTATTGCCTGCAACATGACAACTTACTTGAAGGATCTTACTCAATCCATAGGTAGGTATGGTGGACTCTCATGGCAAAACTGGGTTTAAAGATATTTGGAAGCACAAGTAGTATCTCTACTTGGTGCAAGGAATTTCGCTAGCATGAGGGGGAAATGCAAGCTTAACATGTTTGGAAGGTCAATGAAAATATACTTCAATTGAGATGTGAGAAAACATAAACCATTACGTTGTCTTCCTTGTCCAATATCAACTCTTTTAGCATGTCATACTTAATGAGTGCTTCACAATCATAAAAGATGTCCAAGATAATATATTTGTATGTGAACCTCTCTTTCCTTATTACTTCCTATTAATTGCAACGATGACCAAAACTATGTTTGTCAACTCTCAACAACTTTTATGCCTCATACTCTTTATATGTGAAGTCATTACTATCCATGTTATAAGCATATGAAAATTATATAAATTCAGATTTATGACATTCAATTCACTCCCCCATTTACTCATAGGATATACATGAAGCACATGAGTAAATGACAAACTACTCCAAAAGATATGAGTGAAGGACACTGAGTAGTCAAATAATTAACTAGGCATGGGAGGGTTCCTTTTTTATTCAATATTTCAGATCCAATGATTTGAAGGAAATATGCCCTAGAGGCAATAATAAAGTTATTATTTATTTCCTTATATCATGATAAATGTTTATTATTCATGCTAGAATTGTATTAACCGGAAACATAATACATGTGTGAATACATAGACAAACATAGTGTCACTAGTATGCCTCTACTTGACTAGCTCGTTAATCAAAGATGATTAAGTTTCCTAACCATAGACATGAGTTGTCATTTGATTAACGGGATCACATCATTAGGAGAATGATGTGATTGACATGACCCATTCCGTTAGCCTAGCACTTGATCGTTTAGTATGTTGCTATTGCTTTCTTCATAACTTATACATGTTCCTGTAACTATGAGATTATGCAACTCCCGTTTACCGGAGGAACACTTTGGGTGCTACAAACGTCACAACGTAACTGGGTGATTATATAGGAGTACTACAGGTGTCTCCAAAGGTACATGTTGGGTTGGCGTATTTCGAGATTAGGTTTTGTCACTCCGATTGTCGGAGAGGTATCTCTGGGCCCTCTCGGTAATGCACATCACTTTAAGCCTTGCAAGCAATGTGATCAATGAGTTGGTTACGGGATGATGCATTACGTAACGAGTAAAGAGACTTGCCGGTAACGAGATTGAACTAGGTATTGGATACCGACCATCAAATCTCGGGCAAGTAACATACCGATGACAAAGGGAACAATGTATGTTGTTATGCGGTTTGACTGATAAAGACCTTCGTAGAATATGTAGGAACCAATATGGGCATCCAGGTTCCGCTATTGGTTATTGACCGAGAATAGTTCTAGGTCATGTCTACATAGTTCTCGAACCCGTAGGGTCCGCACGCTTAACGTTACTGTTGGAAATATGCCCTAGAGGCAATAATAAAAGGGTTATTATTATATTTCCTTGTTCATGATAATTGTCTTTTATTCATGCTATAACTGTATTATCCGGAAATTGTAATACACGTGTGAATACATAGACCATAACATGTCCCTAGTGAGCCTCTAGTTGACTAGCTCGTTGGTCAACAGATAGTCATGGTTTCCTGACTATGGACATCAGATGTCATTGACAACGGGATCACATCATTAGGAGAATGATGTGATGGACAAGACCCAATCCTAAGCATAGCACAAGATCGTGTAGTTCGTTTTGCTAGAGCTTTTTCAATGTCAAGTATCTCTTCCTTAGACCATGAGATTGTGTAACTCCCAGATACCGTAAGAGTGCTTTGGGTGTACCAAACGTCACAACGTAACTGGGTGACTATAAAGGTGCACTACAGGTATCTCCGAAAGTGTCTGTTGGGTTGACACGGATCGAGACTGGGATTTGTCACTCCGTATGACGGAGAGGTATCTCTGGGCCCACTCGGTAATGCATCATCATAATCAGCTCAAAGTGACCAAGTGGTTGGTCACGGGATCATGCATTACGGTACGATAAAGTGAATTGCCGGTAACGAGACTGAACAAGGTATTGGGATACCGACGATCGAGTCTCGGGCATGTAACAAACCGGTTGACAAAGGGAATTGCATACGGGGTTGATCGAATCCTCGACATCGTGGTTCATCCGATGAAATCATCGTGGAACATGTGGGAGCCAACATGGGTATCCAGATCCCGCTGTTGGTTATTGACCGGAGAGTCGTCTCGGTCATGTCTGCATGTCTCCCGAACCCGTAGGGTCTACACACTTAAGGTTCGGTGATGCTAGGGTTATTAGGAAGACTTGTATGTGATTACCGAATGTTGTTCGGAGTCCCGAATGATATCTCGGACGTCACGAGGAGTTCCGAAATGGTCCGGAGGTGAAGATTTATATATGGGAAGTTTTCATGCGGACACCGGAAAGTTTCGGGGGCATATCGGTATTGTACCGGGGCCACCGGAGAGGTTCCGGGGGTCCACCGGGAGGGGCTACCCCTCTCGGAGGGCCACATGGGCTGCAAGGGGCAGGGAACCAGCCCCTGGAGGGCTGGGCGCGCCCCCCACCTTGGGCCCATGCGCCTAGGGTTTGGGGGGAACCCTAGAGGGGGCGCCCCCTTTGCTTGGGGGGCAAGTCCCCCCTCCCTGGCCGCCGCCCCCCCTCTAGATCCCATCAAGAGGGGCCGGCCCCCCTTGCCCCTTCCCCTATAAATAGAGGGGTGAGGGGAGGGCTGCAACACACAACCAAGGCGCAACCCCTCCCCTCCCCAACACCTCTCCTCCTCCGACACGAGCTTGGCGAAGCCCTGCCGGAGTACTGCTTCTCCACCAACACCACACCGTCGTGCTGCCGTTGGACCTGTCTTCATCAACCTCTCCTTCCTCCTTGCTGGATCAAGACGGAGGAGACGTCATCCGTCCCGTACGTGTGTTGAACGCGGAGGTGCTGTCCGTTCGGCACTTGGTCATCGGTGATCTGAATCACGGCGAGTACGACTCCGTCATCACCCTTCCCTTGAACGCTTCCGCATGCGATCTACAAGTGGTATGTAGATGAAAACTCACTCCCTTGACTCGTTGCTTAGATGAACTCATAGATGGATCTTGGTGAAACTGTAGGAAAATTTTTAATTTTCTGCAACGTTCCCCAACAGTGGCATCATGAGCCAGGTCTATGCGTAGTTCTCTATTGCACGAGTAGAACACAATTTGGTTGTGGGCGTAGATCTTGTCAACTTTCTTGCCGCTACTAGTCTTATCTTGCTTCAGCGGTATTGTGGGATGAAGCGGCCCGGACCAACCTTACACGTACGCTTACGTGAGACCGGTTCCACCGACTGACATGCACTAGTTGCATAAGGTGGCTGGCGGGTGTCTATCTCTCCCACTTTAGTTGGAGCGGATTCGATGAAAAGGGTCTTTATGAAGGGTAAATAGAAGTTGACAAAATCACGTTGTGGTTATTCGTAGGTAAGAAAACGTTCTTGCTAGAACCCAATTGCAGCCACGTAAAAGATGCAACAACAATTAGAGGACGTCTAACTTGTTTTTGCAGCAATTGTCATGTGATGTGATATGGCCAGAAGTTGTGATGAATGATGAATGATATATTGTGATGTATGAGATCATGTTCTTGTAATAGGAATCACGACTTGCATGTCGATGAGTATGACAACCGGCAGGAGCCATAGGAGTTGTCTTTATTTTGTATGACCTGCGTGTCATTGAAGAACGCCATGTAAATTACTTTACTTTATTGCTAAACGCGTTAGCCATAGAAGTAGAAGTAGTCGTTGGCGTGACAACTTCATGAAGACACGATGATGGAGATCACGATGATGGAGATCATGGTGTCATGCCGGTGACAAGATGATCATGGAGCCCCGAAGATGGAGATCAATGGAGCTATATGATATTGGCCATATCATGTCACTACTATATAATTGCATGTGATGTTTATTATGTTTATGCATCTTGTTTACTTAGAACGACGGTAGTAAATAAGATGATCCCTTACAACAATTTCAAGAAGTGTTCTCCCCTAACTGTGCACCATTGCTAAAGTTCGTCGTTTCGAAGCACCACGTGATGATCGGGTGTGATAGATCCTTACGTTCACATACAACGGGTGTAAGACAGTTTTACACATGCAAAACACTTAGGGTTAACTTGACGAGCCTAGCATGTACAGACATGGCCTCGGAACACGGAGACCGAAAGGTCGAACACGAGTCGTATGGAAGATACGATCAACATAGAGATGTTCACCAATGATGACTAGTCCTTCTCACGTGATGATCGGACACGGCCTAGTCGACTCGGATCATGTAAACACTTAGATGACTAGAGGGATGTCAATCTGAGTGGGAGTTCATTCAACAATTTGATTAGATGAACTTAATTATCATGAACTTAGTCTAAAACTTTTGCAAAATATGTCTTGTAGATCAAATGGCCAACGCTCATGTCAACATGAACTTCAACGCGTTCCTAGAGAAAACCAAGCTGATGATGGCAGCAACTATTCGGACTGGGTCCAGAACCTGAGGATCATCCTCATAGCAGCCAAGAAAGCATATGTCCTAGATGAACCGCTAGGTGAAGCACCCATCCCACAGAACCAAGACGTTATGAATGTTTGGCAGACACGTGCTGATGATTACTCCCTCGTTCAGTGCGGCATGCTTTACAGCTTAGAACCGGGGCTCCAAAAGCGTTTTGAGCAACACGGAGCATATGAGATGTTCGAGGAGTTGAAACTAGTTTTCCAAGCTCATGCCCGGGTCGAGAGATATGAAGTCTCCGACAAGTTCTATAGTTGTAAGATGGAGGAAAGCAGTTCTGTCAGTGAGCATATACTCAAAATGTCTGGGTTGCACAACCGCCTGTCCCAGCTGGAGATCAACCTCCCGGACGAGGCGGTCATTGACAGAATCCTTCAGTCGCTCCCACCGAGCTACAAGAGCTTTGTGTTGAACTACAATATGCAGGGGATGGTGAAGACCATTCCTGAAGTATTTTCCATGCTGAAGTCAGCAGAGGTTGAAATGAAGAAAGAACATCAAGTGTTGATGGTCAATAAGACCACTAAGTTTAAAAAGGGCAAGGGTAAGAAGAACTTCAAGAAGGACGGCAAAGATGTTGCCGCGCCCGGTAAGCCAGCTACCGGGAAGAAGTCAAGGAATGGACCCAAGCCTGAGACTGAGTGCTTTTATTGCAAGGGGAAGGGTCACTGGAAGCGGAACTGCCCCAAATACTTAGCGGATAAGAAGGCCGGCAACACTAAAGGTATATTTGATATACATGTAATTGATGTATACCTTACCAGTACTCGTAGTAACTCCTGGGTATTTGATACCGGTGCTGTTGCTCATATTTGTAACTCACAGCAGGAGCTGCGGAATAAGCGGAGACTAGCGAAGGACGAGGTGACGATGTGCGTCGGGAATGGTTCCAAGGTCGATGTGATCGCCGTAGGCACGCTGCCTCTACATTTACCCACGGGATTAGTTATGAACCTCAATAATTGTTATTTAGTGCCAAGTTTGAGCATGAACATTGTATCTGGATCTCGTTTAATACGAGATGGCTACTCATTTAAATCCGAGAATAATGGTTGTTCTATTTATATGAGAGATATGTTTTATGGTCATGCCCCGATGGTCAATGGTTTATTCTTAATGAATCTCGAGCGTAATGTTACACATATTCATAGCGTGAATACCAAAAGATGTAAAGTTGATAACGATAGTCCCACATACTTGTGGCACTGCCGCCTTGGTCACATTGGTGTCAAGCGCATGAAGAAGCTCCATGCTGATGGACTTTTGGAGTCTCTCGATTATGAATCATTTGACACATGCGAACCATGCCTCATGGGCAAGATGACCAAGACTCCGTTCTCCGGAACAATGGAGCGAGCAACCAACTTGTTGGAAATCATACATACCGATGTGTGCGGTCCAATGAGCGTTGAGGCTCGCGGAGGATATCATTATGTTCTCACTCTCACTGATGACTTGAGTAGATATGGGTATGTCTACTTAATGAAACACAAGTCTGAGACCTTTGAAAAGTTCAAAGAATTTCAGAATGAGGTAGAGAATCAACGTGACCGAAAGATAAAGTTCCTACGATCAGATCGTGGAGGAGAATATTTAAGTCACGAGTTTGGTACACACTTAAGGAAATGTGGAATCGTTTCACAACTCACGCCGCCTGGAACACCTCAGCGTAACAGTGTGTCCGAACGTCGTAATCGCACTCTATTGGATATGGTGCGGTCTATGATGTCTCTTACCGATTTACCACTATCATTTTGGGGATACGCTCTAGAGACAGCTACATTCACTTTAAATAGGGCACCGTCTAAATCCGTTGAGACGACACCATATGAATTATGGTTTGGGAAGAAACCTAAGCTGTCGTTTCTAAAAGTTTGGGGATGCGATGCTTATGTCAAGAAACTTCAACCTGAAAAGCTCGAACCCAAGTCGGAAAAATGCGTCTTCATAGGATACCCTAAAGAAACCATTGGGTATACCTTCTACTTAAGATCCGAGGGCAAGATCTTTGTTGCCAAGAACGGATCCTTTCTGGAAAAAGAGTTTCTCTCGAAAGAAGTAAGTGGGAGGAAAGTAGAACTCGATGAAGTACTACCTCTTGAACGGGATAGTAGTGCAGCTCAGGAAAATGTTCCTGTGATGCCTACACCAACTGAAGAGGAAAATAATGATGATGATCAAGGTGCTTCGGATCAAGTTGCTACTGAACTTCGTAGGTCCACAAGGACACGTTCCGCACCAGAGTGGTAAGGCAACCCTGTCCTGGAAATCATGTTGTTAGACAACGGTGAACCTTCGAACTATGAAGAGGCGATGGCGGGCCCAGATTCCAACAAATGGCTTGAAGCCATGAAATCCGAGATAGAATCCATGTATGTAAACAAAGTATGGACTTTGACAGACTTGCCCGATGATCGGCGAGCGATAGAAAACAAATGGATCTTTAAGAAGAAGACGGACGCGGATGGTAATATTACCGTCTATAAAGCTCGACTTGTCGCTAAGGGTTATCGACAAGTTCAAGGGATTGACTACGATGAGACATTCTCTCCCATAGCGAAGCTGAAGTCCGTCCGAATCATGTTAGCAATTGCCGCATACTATGATTATGAGATATGGCAGATGGACGTCAAAACGGCATTCCTTAATGGACATCTTAAGGAAGAGCTGTATATGATGCAGCCGGAAGGTTTTGTCGACCCTAAGAATGCTAACAAAGTATGCAAGCTCCAGCGATCCATTTATGGGCTGGTGCAAGCATCTCGGAGTTGGAACATTCGCTTTGATGAGATGATCAAAGCGTTTGGGTTTATGCAGACTTATGGAGAAGCCTGCGTTTACAAGAAAGTGAGTGGGAGCTGTGTAGCATTTCTCATATCATATGTAGATGACATACTCTTGATGGGAAATGATATAGAACTTTTGGACAGCATTAAGGCCTACTTGAATAAGTGTTTTTCAATGAAGGACCTTGGAGAAGCTGCTTATATATTAGGCATTAAGATCTATAGAGATAGATCAAGACGCCTCATAGGTCTTTCACAAAGCACATACCTTGATAAGATTTTGAAGAAGTTCAAATTGGACCAGTCCAAGAAGGGGTTCTTGCCTGTATTGCAAGGTGTGAGATTGAGCTCGGCTCAATGCCCGACCACGGCAAAAGATAAAGAAGAGATGAGTGTCATCCCCTATGCTTGAGCCATAGGATCTATTATGTATGCCATGCTGTGTACCAGACCTGATGTAAACCTTGCCGTATGTTTGGTAGGAAGGTACCAAAGTAATCCCGGCAAGGAACACTGGACAGCGGTCAAGAATACCCTGAAGTACCTGAAAAGGACAAAGGACATGTTTCTCGTTTATGGAGGTGACGAAGATCTCGTCGTAAAGGGTTACGTTGATGCTAGCTTCAAAACAGATCTGGATGACTCTAAGTCACAAACCGGATACGTGTATATGTTGAATGGTGGAGCAGTAAGCTGGTGCAGCTGCAAGCAAAGCGTCGTGGCGGGATCTACATGTGAAGCGGAGTACATGGCAGCCTCGGAGGCAGCGCATGAAGCTATTTGGGTGAAGGAGTTCATCACCGACCTAGGAGTCATACCCAATGCATCGGGGCCTATCAAACTCTTCTGTGACAACACTGGAGCTATTACCCTTGCCAAGGAGCCTAGGTTTCACAAGAAGACCAGGCACATCAAGCGTCGTTTCAACTCCATCCATGAAAATGTTCAAGATGGAGACATAGATATTTGCAAAGTACATACGGATCTGAATGTCACAGATCCGTTGACTAAACCTCTCTCGCGAGCAAAACATGATCAACACCAGAACTCTATGGGTGTTCGATTCATCACAATGTAACTAGATTATTGACTCTAGTGCAAGTGGGAGACTGTCGGAAATATGCCCTAGAGGCAATAATAAAAGGGTTATTATTATATTTCCTTGTTCATGATAATTGTCTTTTATTCATGCTATAACTATATTATCCGGAAATCGTAATACACGTGTGAATACATAGACCATAACATGTCCCTAGTGAGCCTCTAGTTGACTAGCTCGTTGGTCAACAGATAGTCATGGTTTCCTGACTATGGACATCAGATGTCATTGACAACGGGATCACATCATTAGGAGAATGATGTGATGGACAAGACCCAATCCTAAGCATAGCACAAGATCGTGTAGTTCGTTTTGCTAGAGCTTTTTCAATGTCAAGTATCTCTTCCTTAGACCATGAGATCGTGTAACTCCCGGATACCGTAAGAGTGCTTTGGGTGTACCGAACGTCACAACGTAACTGGGTGACTATAAAGGTGCACTACAGGTATCTCCGAAAGTGTCTGTTGGGTTGACACGGATCGAGACTAGGATTTGTCACTCCGTATGACGGAGAGGTATCTCTGGGCCCACTCGGTAATGCATCATCATAATGAGCTCAAAGTGACCAAGTGGTTGGTCATGGGATCATGCATTACGGTACGAGTAAAGTGACTTGCCGGTAACGAGACTGAACAAGGTATTGGGATACCGACGATCGAGTCTCGGGCATGTAATGTACCGATTGACAAAGGGAATTGCATACGGGGTTGATCGAATCCTCGACATCGTGGTTCATCCGATGAAATCATCATGGAACATGTGGAAGCCAACATGGGTATCCAGATCCCGCTGTTGGTTATTGACCGGAGAGTCATCTCGGTCATGTCTGCATGTCTCCCGAACCCGTAGGGTCTACACACTTAAGGTTCGGTGACGCTAGGGTTATTAGGAAGACTTGTATGTGATTACCGAATGTTGTTCGGAGTCCCGGATGAGATCCCGGACGTCACGAGGAGTTCTGGAATGGTCCGGAGGTGAAGATTTATATATGGGAAGTTGTCATGCGGACACCGGAAAGTTTCGGGGGCATATCGGTATTGTACCGGGGCCACCGGAGAGGTTCCGGGAGTCCACCGGGAGGGGCCACCCCTCTCGGAGGGCCACATGGGCCGCAAGGGGCAGGGAACCAGCCCCTGGAGGGCTGGGCGCGCCCCCCACCTTGGGCCCATGCACCTAGGGTTTGGGGGGGGGAACCCTAGAGGGGGCGCCCCCTTTGCTTGGGGGGCAAGTTCCCCCTCCCTGGCCGCCGCCCCCCCTCTAGATCCCATCTAGAGGGGCCGGCCCCCCTTGCCCCTTCCCCTATAAATAGAGGGGTGAGGGGAGGGCTGCAACACACAACCAAGGCGCAGCCCCTCCCCTCCCCAACACCTCTCCTCCTCCGACACGAGCTTGGCGAAGCCCTGCCGGAGTACTACTTCTCCACCAACACCACGCCGTCGTGCTGCCGTTGGAGCTGTCTTCCTCAACCTCTCCTTCCTCCTTGCTGGATCAAGACGGAGGAGACATCGTCTGTCCCGTACTTGTGTTGAACGCGGAGGTGCTGTCCGTTCGGCACTTGGTCATCGGTGATCTGAATCATGGTGAGTACGACTCCATCATCACCCTTCCCTTGAACTCTTCCGCACGCAATCTACAAGTGGTATGTAGATGCAAACTCACTCCCTTGACTCGTTGCTTAGATGAACTCATAGATGGATCTTGGTGAAACCGTAGGAAAAAATTTAATTTTCTGCAACGTTCCCCAACAGTTACGATGACAGTTTTATTATGAGTTTATAAGTTTTGATGTACCGAAGTTTGTTCGGAGTCCCGGATGTGATCACGGACATGACGAGGAGTCTCAAAATGGTCGAGACATAAAGATTGATATATTGGAAGCCTATGTTTGGACATCGGAATAGTTCTGGGTGAAATCAGGATTTTACAGGAACACCGGGGGGTTACCGGAACCCTCCCGGGGGTTAATGGGCCTTAGTGGGACATGAGGGAGAAGAGGAGGGCCGGCCAGGGCAGGCCGCGCGCCCCTCCCCCCTAGTCCGAATAGGACAAGGAAGGGGGGGGGCGCCCCCCTTTCCTCTTTCCCCTCCCCCCTTTCCTTCTCCACCAAGGCAAGAGGGGGGAGTCCTACTCCCGGTGGGAGTAGGACTCCTCCAGGCGCACCCCTAGGGGGCCGGCCGCACCTCCCCCCTCCCTCCTTTATATACGGGGGCGGGGGGCACCCCAGAGACACACAAGTTGATCTACGGATCATTCCTTAGCCGTGTGCGGTGCCCCCCTCCACCATATTCCACCTCGGTCATATCGTCGCAGAGTTTAGGCGAAGCCCTGCGCCAGTAGAACATCATCATCGTCACCACGCCGTCGTGCTGACAGAACTCATCCCCGAAGCTTTGCTGGATCAGAGCCCGGGGATCGTCATCGAGCTGAACGTGTGCTGAACTCGGAGGTGCCGTACGTTCGGTACTTGGATCGGTCGGATCGTGAAGACGTACGACTACATCAACCGCATTGTCATAATGCTTCCGCTTACGGTCTATGAGGGTACGTGGACGAATACTCTCCCCTCTCATTGCTATACCATCACCATGATCTTGCGTGTGCATAGGAATTTTTTTGAAATTACTACGTTCCCCAACAGTGGCATCCGAGCCTAGGTTTTATGCGTTGATGTTATATGCACGAGTAGAACACAAGTGAGTTGTGGGCGATACAAGTCATACTACTTACTAGCATGTCATACTTTGGTTCGGCGGTATTGTGAGATGAAGCGGCCCAGACCGACATTACGCATACACTTACGCGAGACTGGTTTCACCGTTACGAGCACTCGTGCTTAAAGGTGGCTGGCGGGTGTCTGTCTCTCTCACTTTAGCTGAATCGAGTGTGGCTACGCCCGGTCCTTGTGAAGGTTAAAACATCACCAACTTGACGAACTATCGTTGTGGTTTTTGATGCGTAGGTAAGAACGGTTCTTGCTCAGCCCATAGCAGCCACGTAAAATTTGCAACAACAAAGTAGAGGACGTCTAACTTGTTTTTGCAGGGCATGTTGTGATGTGATTTGGTCAAGACGTGATGCTATATTTTATTGTATGAGATGATCATGTTTTGTAACCGAAGTTATCGGCAACTGGCAGGAGCTATATGGTTGTCGCTTTATTGTATGAAATGCAAACACCCTGTAATTGCTTTACTTTATCACTAAGCGGTAGCGATAGTCGTAGAAGCAATAGATGGCATAAAGACAACGATGCTACGATGGAGATCAAGGTGTCGTGCCGGTGACGATGGTGATCATGACGGTGCTTCGAAGATGGAGATCACAAGCACAAGATGATGATGGCCATATCATATCACTTATATTGATTGCATGTGATGTTTATCCTTTATGCATCTTATCTTGCTTTGATTGACGGTAGCATTTTAAGATGATCTCTCACTAATAATCAAGAAGTGTTCTCCCTGAGTATGCACCATTGCGAAAGTTCTTCGTGCTGAGACACCACGTGATGATCGGGTGTGATAGGCTGTACGTTCAAATACAACGGGTGCAAAATAGTTGCACACGCGGAATACTCAGGTCATACTTGACGAGCCTAGCATATACAGATATGGCCTCGGAACACGGAGACCGAAAGGTCGAGCGTGAATCATATAGTAGATATGATCAACATAGTGATGTTCACCATTGAAACTACTCCATCTCACGTGATGATCGGACATGGTTTAGTTGATTTGGATCACGTGATCACTTAGATGACTAGAGTGATGTCTGTCTAAGTGGGAGTTCTTTAGTAATATGATTAATTGAACTTAAATTTATCATGAACTTAGTCCTGGTAGTATTTTGCAAATTATGTTGTAGATCAATAGCTTGCGTTGTTGCTTTCATATGTTTATTTTGATATGTTCCTAGAGAAAATTGTGTTGAAAGATGTTAGTAGCAATGATGCGGATTAGATCCGTGATCTGAGGTTTATCCTCATTGCTGCACAGAAGAATTATGTCCTTAAAGCACCGCTAGGTGACAGACCTATTGCAGGAGCAGATGCAGACGTTATGAACGTTTGGCTAGCTCAATATGATGACTACTTGATAGTTTTGTGCACCATGCTTTATGGCTTAGAATCGGGACTTCAAAAACATTTTGAACGTCATGGACCATATGAGATGTTCCAGGAGTTGAAGTTAATATTTCAAGCAAATACCCGAGCTGAGAGATATGAAGTCTCCAACAAGTTCTATAGCTAAAAGATGGAGGAGAATCGCTCAACTAGTGAGCATGTGCTCAGATTGTCTGGGTACTACAATTGCTTGAATCAAGTGGGAGTTAATCTTCCAGATAAGATAGTGATTGATAGAATTCTCTAGTCACCACCACCAAGTTAGTAGAACTTCGTGATGAACTATAATGCAAGGGATGACAAAATCGATTCCTGAGCTCTTCGTGATGCTGAAATTGACGAAGGTAGAAATCAGAGAAAAACATCAAAGTGTTAATGGTGGACAAGATCACTAGTTTCAAGATAAAGGGCAAAGGGAAGAAGGGAAACTTCATGAAGAACAACAAGCAAGTTGCTACTCAAGTGAAGAAACCCAAGTCTGGACCTAAGCCTAAGACTAAGTGATTACACTGCAAAGGAAATGGTCACTAGAAGCGGAAATGCCTTAAATATTTGGTGGATAAGAAGGATGGCAAAGTGAACAAGGGTATATTTGATATACATGTTATTGATGTGTACCTTATTAGTGTTTATAGTAACCCCTGAGTATTTGATACTTGTTCGGTTGCTAAGATTAGTAACTCGAAACAGGAGTTACAGAATAAACATAAACTAGTTGAGGGTGAAGTGACGATGTGTGTTGGAAGTGGTTCCAAGATTGATATGATCATCATTGCACACTCCCTATACTTTCGGGATTAGTGTTGAACCTAAATAAATGTTATTTGGTGTTTGTGTTGAGCATGAATATGATTTGATCATGTTTATTGCAATACGATTATTCATTTAAAATCAGAGAATAATTGTTGTTCTGTTTAAATGAATAAAACCTTTGATGGTCATACACCCAATGAAAATAGTTTGTTGGATCTCGATGGTAGTGATACACATATTCATAATATTGATGCCAAAAGATGCAAAGTTAATAATGATAGTGCAACTTATTTGTGGCACTGCCGTTTGGGTCATATCGGTGTAAAGCGCATGAAGAAACTCCATAAAGATGGATTTTCATAATCACTTGGTTATGAATCATTTGATGCTTGCGAACCGTGCCTTTTGGGCAAGATGACTAAAACTCCGTTCTCCGGAACAATGGAACAAGCTACTGACTTATTGGAAATAATACATACCGATGTATGCGATCCAATGAGTGTTGATGCTCGTGGCAAGTATCGTTATTTTCTGACCTTCACAAGATGATTTGAGTAGATATGGGTATATCTACTTGATGAAACATAAGTTTGAAATAGTTGAAAGGTTCAAAGAATTTCAGAGTGAAGTGGAAAAATCATCATAACAAGAAAATAAAGTTTATGCGATCTGATCACGGAGACGAATATTTGAGTTATGAATTTGGTCTTCAATTAAAACAATGTGGAATAGTTTCACAGCTCACGCCACCTGGAACACCACAACGTTATGGTGTGTCCGAACATCGTGACCGCACTTTATTGGATATGGTGCGATCTATGATGTCTCTTATTGATTTACCATTATCGTTTTGGGGTTATGCATTAGAGACAGCTGCATTCACGTTAAAAGGGCACCATATAAATCCGTTGAGACGATGCCTTATGAACTGTGGTTTGGCAAGAAAACAAAGTTGTCGTTTCTTAAAAGTTTGGGGCTGCGATGCTTATATGAAAAAGGTTTTCAACCTGATAAGCTCAGACCCAAATCGGAGAAGTGCGTCTTCATACAGTACCCAAAGGAAACTTGTCAGGACCCCGACTCGATGACACATCGATCTAGCCTGTAACACCTCATATCACTTTGCGGCCTCACGCACGGTATCCCCACGGGTGTCGCCTTACCTTTGCCCGGGACCGTTTGCGCCTTTTGGCTCACGTATATGATAGTGTCGCTAGCATCCATATGTTAAGGAGCCCGGGCTGAGATGACTAGTTGTAAACCCAAAGTGGCACAGACTTACAGGGACAGGCATCCATGACCCAGCAACGAACGTGTCGGTCATCAGCAAGTGGGTCCGGGCTGTAGCACTGGGCTAGCAAGACTCCGGTAAACTGGGCTGTAGCGGGCTAACAGGACTCCGGTACTCAATGCGTGACATTTCCCCGAAGGGACAGACACAGGAACGAAGAAGGACACATGCCGGCCAGCCTAAGTGTTCCAGAGCAGTAGCAAGCTACCATGGCTCAGTGGTAACACTAGGAGACATTTCCCGGTAAGAGAGGCTACTAAGGATAAACAACTAGATAGTCAGATCCCACACATACCAAGCATTTCAATCATACACACAATATGCTCGATATGTGCAGATACAACAAGGCATCACAACATGACTCTATGACACAAGTACTTTATTTAAGGCTCAGAGAGCCATACATATCATACACAAAGGTACGGGTCACACGACCCAGCATTCAAGTCATACAGTCATACAAACCAGCAGCGGAAGTAATTTGTCTGAGTACAGACAACTAGAAAAATAAAAGAGGCTTGGAAAGCCTAGCTATACTACGTGGTCCTTCACAAGCTCAGGATCACCACCTGGGCCTTAGCCTACTCATTGATGTCAACGTCTATGTAGAACCCATCAGAAGGGGTTGCAGCGTCTTTTGTAAAAATGTAAATTATAGCAACATGAGTACAAAGGTACTCAGCAAGTCTTACATCAGATCCTACATACATGCATATTATCAAGAAGGGTTGGTGGAGTTGTTGCAGCAAGCCAGCTTTGACTCTTGGCTAGGCTAACCTACGAGACTCCAACTTGAAATGGTTTTGCGTACACGAGTCCACTACTCACCAATTCAATACACTACCGAGGATCTACCTCCGTCTTCCTACGGAAGAGCCATCCTCGGCACTCACACTTATCTTGAGGCTTTTAGTAGTTTCCATTTACTTGTCTATGAACTGTATAGGCAACCAAGTAGTCCTTTACCGCGGACGCGGCTATTCGAATAGATCATGATAACCCTGCAGGGGTGTACTTCTTCATACACGCTCTCACCACTTACCGTCGTTTACACGACATGTACTCGGCAACCTTCAAGCGGAAGCCCAACGTGGGTGTCGGCCACGACCTACCTAATCACCTAAGTCTCCAATCCAGGTTTATCGCCTATCCAGGTTCCATCCGCAGGGAGTCCGGCCGAGGTTTCCCATACGGCCCCGAACGATGTGTACAGGGGTCCGTGACACCTAACGGGTGCCCGGTATCCCCGGCCACGTACCTACCGCATCACAGCCCACCCCTACGGTCAGCGCTGTCCACGGCCTCCAGTAGGCTACAAACACCAGAAACTACTTGCAACTCCTGGACGGAGAACTAGGGTGAATAAGAAGCCGAGAGGGTCCATTGGTTTCGGGCCCAATGCATGGTAGTAGCTGATTCTTAAATCACACATACAGATCTCAGTGCTTAAGGTCGGCTTCAATGAAATAACCCACCATGTACTCCTACATGGCCTCTCATCGATACCTTTACCAAATCGTGTTCACCACACCACTCTCATTACCGACATAATCATTTCACTCTAGCCCATCACCCAGATGAACCAGACCTGACACGACTCTAAGCATAGCAGGCATAGCAAGGTAGGAACAACACATACATATGGCTCAATCAACTCCTACACATGCTAGTGGGTTTCATCTAGTTACTGTGGCAATGACAGGTCATGCAGAGGAAGTGGGTTCAACTACCGTAGCACACAGCAGTTTGAAATGCGTTGTCTTAATGCAGTAAAAGAGAGCAGGAGCGAGAACATGGGATTGTATCGATATGATCAAATGGTTGGTTGCTTGCCTGATGGTTCGATGCACTGATACGGTTCTTCGTTAGGGTAATCACGGTACTCCTCGGAGGCAGAATCTGCCGCAAAGAACACCGATACACAACCATCACCAAACAATGTGCAACAATATGATGCATGCATGAAACATAGCAATATGAGTGTGTTGGGCTAATGCAACTAAAGACCAGAAGGGTTTGAACCAATTTGAATCAAAGATTCAAATTTCAAACTCAAACATGGCCCTTTAAAGTGTTTTTCCTTGTTCTGTATTAAACATCAGGTTAACTTGTTTAATCATGCATGAAAATAGTACAGAAGGATAGATTGGATTTTTCTGATCATTTTTCATATATAATTTGTCTGATTTGGAGTTACAGAATAAAAGTTATGAATTTTTAAAGTTTAAACTATATTCTGGAATTTCCTATATTAGATTAATTCTAGAAAATCAATTATTGCGTCAGCCTGACGTCAGTGTGACGTCAGCAGGTCAACGGGACATGTCCGGGTCAAACCTGATAGTGGGTCCCGCGTGTCAGTGTGATTAGATTAATTAAAGTTTAATTAAAACTAAACCTGTTTAATTAACAGGGCTGGGCCCCACCTGTCATTGACTCAGGGGAGTCAACCAGGGCCCACCCGTGGTCAAACCCGGGTCGGCTGCACCGGCGTTTAGCCGCCGGCGAGCCCGACGCGGCGGCGGAAGTGGTTTTGGCTGTTTCGGCCGCCAAATGGGTCGCGGAGACCACCGGAGTGGAGCTGAGGACGAGCCGCAGCTCTTGGTGGAGTCCGTTGGGGTCGGGGTGGCCGGAGTTGGCGCCGGCGACGACTTTGGCAGCCACCGGGGTTCGGCCGAAGACGAACTTGACGCTAGAGGGGTCGGTGAGGCGCGGGGAGTAGCTAGCTAGGTGCCAAGTGACACGGTGAGCATGATGGACACCGTGGAGTGGTCGGAGGGTGACCGGGAGCACGTCGGCGACGAGCTCCACGGCGGTGGGTGCGGTTGAGCTCCGGGAGGTCGCTACACAGCTCGGGAGCAAGAAAAGGAGGGGGGGAAGATGGCTAAGCTCACAGTGAGTGCGACGAAGCCCTTGGTGCGGCCGGAGATGGACCGGAGCGACGACGGCGTTGAAGGGGATCTCCGGCGACGGCGGTTCGGGCGAGGTCGTTGTGGTGGACTCGGGCGTTGCCAGCGCTCGGGGCTCGGCTTGCTGGATGGAGTGGACAGCGGCGGAGCTCCTGGACACGATGAGAGGACGCACGGGCGGCGGGGAGCACGGCTACGACGAAGGCACGGCGATGGTGGCGTCGGTCATGGCGGGGGAGCGCGAGGGGGAGGAGC
>NC_041383.1:681098687-681117107 GCF_002162155.2 Triticum dicoccoides | reverse complement strand
GGTTCGGGCGAGGTCGTTGCGGTGGACTCGGGCGTTGCGAGCGCTCGGGGCTCGGCTTGCTCGATGGAGTGGACAGCGGCGGAGCTCCTGGACACGATGAGAGGACGCACGGGCGGCGGGGAGCACGGCTACGACGAAGGCACGGCGATGGTGGCGTCGGTCATGGCGGGGGAGCGCGAGGGGGAGGAGCTGGAGAGGAGAGGGGGTGTCTGGGGGGTTCGGGGGAGCGAGGGAGGCCGATCCACGACGTCACCGGGCGAGGGGAGCGGCGAGGCGGCGAGCAGGTGCGTGGCGCGCGCTGCGGTCGCCGTCGGGCACCTGCCTGCCTGCCTGGCCGGCAAGCAGCTCGCTGGAGCGGCGCTGGGCTGGGCCGGCAGGTGGGCCGGGAGCAGGCGTCAGGTAAGTTTTTCCATTTCTTTCTGTTTTCTGTTTTTTAATACTTCTGCAACTTTGTTGAATTAAATAACATACTTAGGCAACTCCTAAAATCTCCAAACTACTCCTGGTCCATAGTTGGATTATTTCCAACATGAAACATTTTAGTTTGGAGATACTTGAGCATTTAAATATTTTATATAATTTTAAATGCCCAAATTCAAATATTTATGATTTAATTCAAAACCCTAACATGGCCTAGGAAAATGTGCATCACTTTTGGCAGAGGTTCTGAACCAAGACAAAAATGATGGGCATTTTAGAAGGGCATTTCAGGTTCATTGAAAAAGTTTTTAGTAAACCCTAATTGGTTTCAGAGGGGACTGGGGGTTCTGTCATCCCCATTTCAGGTTTCTGATGAAAGAGTAAACATGATGCAACACTCTAATGCATGGCTAACTAGGGTGTGACAACTCACCCCCACTCAAAAGAATCTCGTCCCGAGATTTGGGTTCCTCCGGGAAGAAGGCGGGATACTCAAGTCGAAGACGATCCTCCCTTTCCCAAGTTGCTTCATCCTCAGAATGGTGCGACCATTGTACTTTGAGAAACTTGATATTATGACGTCGAGTGGTACGCACGGCCTGATCGAGGATACGAATGGGGTACTCTCGATATGTAAGATTATCTTGGAGATCAAGCGTTTCGTAGTCCACTCCACGGATAGGATCCGAGAAGCAACGCCTGAGTTGAGAAACGTGGAAGACATCGTGGACTCTGGAGAGGTGCGGAGGTAGTTCCAACTGGTAGGCAACTTCTCCTCGTTTAGCGAGAATGCGAAAAGGTCCAATGTAACGAGGAGCCAATTTGCCTTTGAAACCAAAACGATGGGTTCCCTTCAGAGGGGTAACCCGAAGGTAAGCCTTCTCGTCAACCTCGAAAGTCATAGCCTTATGTTTTCGGTCATATTGACTCTTTTGACGAGATTGGGCTGTTTTCAACTTTTCACGAACGATGCGAACTTGTTCTTCTGCTTCCTGAATCATATCCGGGCCAAAGAATTGTCTTACCCCGGTCTCTGACCAGTTAAGGGGTGTTCGACACCGTCGTCCATAGAGAACTTCAAAAGGGGCTTTACCCAAGCTAGATTGATAGCTGTTGTTGTAAGCGAATTCGGCAAATGGAAGGCACTTCTCCCAATCCATTTCAAATGAGATAACAGAGGCTCGAAGCATGTCTTCTAGAATCTAGTTGACGCGTTCCACTTGACCACTGGATTGAGGGTGAAAAGCGGTGCTAAAGGAAAGGCGGGTTCCCATAGCGTTTTGGAAACTTTCCCAAAATCAAGAGGTGAAAAGACTTCCTCTATCCGAGTTGATTTCCAAAGGAACACCATGGAGAGACACTATTCGGGAGATGTATAAGTCTGCCAGCTGACTAGCGGTTATACTCTCGCGAACAGGTAAGAAATGGGCCACTTTGGAAAGACGATCAACAACGACGAAGATAGCATTATTCCCTTTTTTGGTCCTGGGAAAACCGGTAATGAAGTCCATACCAATTTTATCCCATTTCCATTCAGGAATAGCTAAGGGTTGAAGGGTGCCAGCAGGCCGTTGATGCTCTGCTTTTACACGACAGCAGACGTCGCAGCTAGCAATATACTGAGCAATTTCTCTCTTGATCCTAGTCCACCAGAACCTTTGGCGTAGGTCCTGATACATCTTAGTACTACCGGGATGAATGGTGAGAGGAGATTCATGAGCCTCCTTAAGGATCAATCGCCTCAGGTTTCGCACTTTGGGAACTACTAGTCGATTCCCGAAGTATACGACCCCTTGATCATTAATGGAGAAACAATTCGCAACTCCTTTCTTGATGTTTCTCTTGATGCGGGAAATTCCCGGATCTACCTTCTGTGCCTTGATGATCTGGTCCGTAAGGGTAGGTTTCGCCACCAATGTGGAAAGAAAACCTTGAGGAACAATGTGAAGGTTAAGCTTCCGAAATTCCTCATGGAGAAGCGGTTGACTTTGTTGCAGCATTAGGTTGTTACAATAAGATTTATGACTTAGCGCATCAGCCATGACGTTGGCTTTCCCTGGGGTGTAAGTTATTCCTAAGTCGAAACCTGTGATCAACTCAACCCAACGTCTTTGCCTGAGATTCAAATCCGGTTGGGTGAAAATGTACTTCAGACTTTGGTGATCAGTGAATATTTTGCAACGGTTACCGAGGAGGTAATGTCGCCAGGTCTTAAGTGCATAGACTACGGCTGCAAGCTCTAGATCATGAGTAGGATAATTCTCCTCATGTGGGTGCAATTGCCGTGAAGCGTAAGCAATTACATGTCGATCTTGCATGAGAATGCAACCTAATCCTTGTCGCGAGGCGTCGCAGTAGATAACAAAGTCCTTAGAGAAGTCTGGCGGTACCAGCACGGGAGCAGAAGTCAGGCGTCTTTTCAGTTCCTGAAAGCTGTGCTCACATTGTGGAGTCCGTTCGAACTTTTTATCTTTCTTGAGGAGTTCGGTTAGAGGTTTAGCAACTTTGGAGAAGTTCTCGACAAAGCGACGACAATAGCTCGCTAAGCCCAGAAAACTCCGAACTTGCTTGACCGATTTAGGTGGAGTCCAATTAAGGACGGCTTGAACTCGTTCAGGGTTAACAGCAATACCTTTACCAGATATTACATGACCCAGATAGGTCACTTCCGACAACCAGAATTCACATTTAGAAAATTTGGCATAAAGGCGATGCTCTCGAAGTTTCTTCAACACTAGCCTTAGATGTTCGGCATGTTCTTCCTCGTTCTTGGAGTAGATGAGTATATCATCGAGATAAACCACGACGAATTTATCCAAATACTCCATGAAGATTGAGTTCATGAACCGAGAAAAGGTGGCTGGAGCGTTGGTTAAACCGAAGGACATGACGGTGTACTCGTATTGGCCATAACGAGTAACAAAGGCCGTTTTAGGAATGTCCCCGTTCCTGATTTTGATTTGATGGTAGCCTAACCTCAAATCCATCTTGGAGAAGACTGAGGATCCAGCGAGCTGATCATACAGGTCGTTGATCCTGGGGAGCGGATATTTGTTCTTGATTGTGACCAAATTGACAGGTCGATAATCTACAACCATCCGGTCCGTACCATCCTTCTTCTTGACGAATAGGACGGGGCAAGCCCACGGAGATGAACTAGGTCGGATGAAACCCTTTTTTAAGGACTCATCGAGTTGTTTCTTAAGCTCGGCTAGTTCTAGTGGTGCCATCTTATAGGGTCTTCTAGCAATCGGGACGGTTCCTGGAATGAGGTCTATTACGAACTCAACATCCCTGTCAGGTGGAACACCTGGCAATTCCTCTGGGAAGACATCCGGGAAGTCACGGACTACCGGAACGTCCTCAAGGTCTGGCAAAGGGCTGGCGTTAAGAGAATATAATTGTCGCTCGGCTAACCGGGTCAAGACATTGACTATCTTGCCCGAAGGATGAGTGAGTTGAACAGTCCTAGAGAAGTAATCAATTTTGGCATGATGAGCTGACATCCAGTCCATACCCAAAATGATATTAATATCTGAAAATTTGAGAGCTATCAAAGATGCAAGGAAAACAAGTCTGTCGACTTGGATTTCATTTCCATAACTTACCCTGGAGGTCTGCCATCTAGAACCAGGAGTAGAAATTTCCATAGTGGATGGCATGTCACAGAATGCGGTGTTATGCAAACGAGCATAGTTCTCGGATATAAATGAATGAGAGGCTCCTGTATCGAAAAGAACAGATGCCGGGTGGCAATTAACAAGGAGCGTACCGAGAACGACGTTGGGATCCTCTTGAGCTTCTTCGGCAGAGATACAGTTGACATGGCCACGTGTAGCGGTGGCCAGCTTGGCGTGGAACACTTTCCCTGTCGGCTTGCCACGGCCAACAGCTTTAGCAGATTGGTTGGGGTTGGTCTGGGGACACTCACGCATATAGTGGCCAGATTCCCCACACTTGAAACAAGTCACGGAACTGGTACGTGGAGGAGCATTGTTGGTTGGACCACCATAGGGCTTGGCTGGTGCAGACTGTTGTATGGGGCGAGGCGCCTGGAAGGATGGCCTCGGTGTGAACCTGGGTGGCAGGGCAGTGTTGGGCACCCACACGCGGCGCTTCTGAGGACCAGCACCGGATGAGGAACCCATGTCACGGCCATGCTTGCGTGTTGCGTCATAATCAGTCTGACCAGTCTCAGCACTGATGGCCTTGTTAACAAGTTTCTGAAAGGATGTGCACTCATGCAGACGGAGGTCGCAGCGAAGCTCAGGACTAAGCCCCTTACGGAACCTTGCTTGCTTCTTGGCATCGGTAGAAACTTCCTTAGTTGCATATCGTGCGAGGTTACCGAACTCCCTGCTATAAGCATCCACAGAGAGTCGGCCCTGAGTGAAACTGCAAAATTCCTCACGTTTACGGTCCATGAGACCCTCCGGAATGTGATGTTCACGGAAAGCCTCGCTGAATTCAGCCCAAGTAGTGACATGGCCCGCTGGGCGCATAGCTCCATAATTCTCCCACCATAGACTGGCGGGGCCTTCAAGATGATATGCGGCAAAGGTGACCTTGTCAGCCTCAGCTACTAGCGCGGAACGCAACTTGTGAGAGATACTGCGAAGCCAGTCATCATCGTCGAGAGGCTCGACGGAGTGGTGGAACGTGGGTGGATGTAACTTGATGAAATCACTGAGTGACACAACGTTAGTCCTCTGATGGTGTGCTGTGTTCTGTTCAATACGCTCCAACAAACGATTGGTCTCCCGCTTGTTTCTTTCGGCTTCCATCATAACCTCGGCTAGGGAAGGAGGATGAGGCAGATTTGCATTCCTGACTTCACTGCCTTCGGCCTGCTCTTGAGGAGCAGGGTTAGTGCGCGTGTTGACCATCCTAGGTAAACAAGACAATGATTTAGTCAGAATGATAAAATTCCGACATAGGATACAGAATGTAAGGAATAACTCGGAATGCAAGATGATCATCCGTATGACATGGTAGATACAGAAACTGCTTCTTTATTCCATCGTCATACACACCATACAGGGTTTAGTACAAAACCAAACAAGGTACTATTACGGTGGAAAGAGGATTACATCTCATCGGAGGCATTCCAAGCTCCTATACATTATTTTTCTACACCTCCGGAAGGCGATACAAACCAGGTCATATCCCACGAGTCACGCAGGACGATAGACGACACAACTAACACGAACTAGTGATACTACCACTAATTCAGACCGATCCGTAGTAGTCCTCGTAGAAGTCACCTCCATAGCCTGGAAGCTCAACATGATCATCCGGAAACAGACGATCTCGCGGAGCTTGTGGACCATAGGGGCTAGGATGAGGTCTTGGACCAACAGACGGTGGCCTGCGGGGACCGCGAGGTGGGGTGATGCCTCCTACATCACGCCAACCCATCACGTCAGGCAGAGCAGATCTCACAGGATAGAGATCGCGCATATCCGAATATCCAGCTTGCACCGCCGGTGCAAACCGAGTCAATGTGGCCCAATGGTCAGCACGGGTATTGAAGAGCTCTAACCTCAAGGCCCGATTTTCACGGTCCTTATCCTCGAGCATCTCAGCAGTAGTGCGAGTCCGTGAATCCTCCTGAGTGGGGTTAGCATAGATAGCCTGGAGATACCCTTGTGCTCCCGGAAGTGATCCTGGCATATACCGGAAATCAGAATCCCGAAATAGGCCAGACCTGACTCGCATGATGGTCATCATAGAGTAGGCGGCGTCCTGCACAGCCATCTCAATAGTAACCCCGAGTCCATAGGAGCAGTGAAGGGGCTCGGTGGACCCAGGATAAGATGGAAATATCCTAACAGTGCAGAGATACTGGCTTTGATTAAAGTCTCGGAATTGCTCTTCGACCGTGTACTCAGGATACCAACGGTATCCAGCCTCAGTCATTACCCTGACCAACATGGCAGTATGGCCGGGTACATCTAGGCATCGAGTCAGGCGAACCACTTGATTGAGGTCGCGAGTGGCCATCTGAAAACACAATCATAATGCAAAGGCATTAGAATTTCTAGCAAAATTTCGGCAGCATAACAGCTGTAAATGCTCAAGAAGGATTTTGAGACATTTGACAAAGGATTTCATACACACTCAACATCATCATATCAAAGTTCTGAGTCCATTCTAACAACATAATGTGGTAGTAGAACTGAACTAGGCTTGTATCCATCAACCCTATAAGGTTCTACTGATTGGTAACACGTGATCCTGATAGAGAGAATAGATCCTAATTCCTTAACCCCCGGTGGAAGAATAGACTGACTCAGATCAGAATGTCATAAGATAAAGGAGTAAAAGAGCCTTACGTTCCACCCACAAACAATTCCCCTACATATAACTAAAGAATTTCTAGACTCATCATCGACCAGTTTGGCTTGAAGAACCTACAGGCAGTCCGGCTCTGATGCCAACGCTGTCAGGACCCCGACTCGATGACACATCGATCTAGCCTGTAACACCTCATATCACTTTGCGGCCTCACGCACGGTATCCCCACGGGTGTCGCCTTACCTTTGCCCGGGACCGTTTGCGCCTTTTGGCTCACGTATATGATAGTGTCGCTAGCATCCATATGTTAAGGAGCCCGAGCTGACATGACTAGTTGTAAACCCAAAGTGGCACAGACTTACAGGGACAGGCATCCATGACCCAGCAACGAACGTGTCGGTCATCAGCAAGTGGGTCCGGGCTGTAGCACTGGGCTAGCAGGACTCCGGTAAACCGGGCTGTAGCGGGCTAACAGGACTCCGGTACTCAATGCGTGACATTTCCCCGAAGGGACAGACACAGGAACGAAGAAGGACACATGCCGGCCAGCCTAAGTGTTCCAGAGCAGTAGCAAGCTACCATGGCTCAGTGATAACACTAGGAGACATTTCCCGGTAAGAGAGGCTACTAAGGATAAACAACTAGATAGTCAGATCCCACACATACCAAGCATTTCAATCATACACACAATATGCTCGATATGTGCAGATACAACAAGGCATCACAACATGACTCTATGACACAAGTACTTTATTTAAGGCTCAGAGAGCCATACATATCATACACAAAGGTACGGGTCACACGACCCAGCATTCAAGTCATACAGTCATACAAACCAGCAGTGGAAGTAATTTGTCTGAGTACAGACAACTAGAAAAATAAAAGAGGCTTGGAAAGCCTAGCTATACTACGTGGTCCTTCACAAGCTCAGGATCACCACCTGGGCCTTAGCCTACTCATTGATGTCAACGTCTACGTAGAACCCATCAGAAGGGGTTGCAGCGTCTTCTATAAAAATGTAAATTATAGCAACATGAGTACAAAGGTACTCAGCAAGTCTTACATCAGATCCTACATACATGCATATTATCAAGAAGGGTTGGTGGAGTTGTTGCAGCAAGCCAGCTTTGACTCTTGGCTAGGCTAACCTACGATACTCCAACTTGAAATGGTTTTGCGTACACGAGTCCACTACTCACCAATTCAATACACTACCGAGGATCTACCTCCGTCTTCCTACGGAAGAGCCATCCTCGGCACTCACACTTATCTTGAGGCTTTTAGTAGTTTCCATTTACTTGTCTATGAACTGTATAGGCAACCAAGTAGTCCTTTACCGCGGACGCGGCTATTCGAATAGATCATGATAACCCTGCAGGGGTGTACTTCTTCATACACGCTCTCACCACTTACCGTCATTTACACGACATGTACTCGGCAACCTTCAAGCGGAAGCCCAACGTGGGTGTCGGCCACGACGTACCTAATCACCTAAGCCTCCAGTCCAAGTTTATCGCCTATCCAGGTTCCATCCGTAGGGAGTCCGGCCGAGGTTTCCCATACGGCCCCGAACGATGTGAACAGGGTTCCCGAGATACCTAACGGGTATTTGGTACACCCGGCCACGTACCTACCGCATCACAGCCCACCCCTACGGTCAGTGCTGTCCACGGCCTCCAGTAGGCTACAAACACCAGAAACTACTTGCAACTCCTGGACGGAGAACTAGGGTGAATAAGAAGCCGAGAGGGTCCATTGGTTTCGGGCCCAATGCATGGTAGTAGCTGATTCTTAAATCACACATACAGACCTCAGTGCTTAAGGTCGGCTTCAATGAAACAACCCACCATGTACTCCTACATGGCCTCTCATCGATACCTTTACCAAATCGTGTTCACCACACCACTCTCATTACCGACATAATCATTTCACTCTAGCCCATCACCCAGATGAACCAGACCTGACACGACTCTAAGCATAGTAGGCATAGCAAGGTAGGAACAACACATACATATGGCTCAATCAACTCCTACACATGCTAGTGGGTTTCATCTAGTTACTGTGGCAATGACAGGTCATGCAGAGGAAGTGGGTTCAACTACCGTAGCACACAGCAGTTTGAAATGCGTTGTCTTAATGCAGTAAAAGAGAGCAGGAGCGAGAACATGGGATTGTATCGATATGATCAAATGGTTGGTTGCTTGCCTGATGGTTCGATGCACTGATACGGTTCTTCGTTAGGGTAATCACGGTACTCCTCAGAGGCAGAACCTGCCGCAAAGAACACCGATACACAACCATCACCAAACAATGTGCAACAATATGATGCATGCATGAAACATAGCAATATGAGTGTGTTGGGCTAATGCAACTAAAGACCAGAAGGGTTTGAACCAATTTGAATCAAAGATTCAAATTTCAAACTCAAACATGGCCCTTTAAAGTGTTTTTCCTTGTTCTGTATTAAACATCAGGTTAACTTGTTTAATCATGCATGAAAATAGTACAGATGGATAGATTGGATTTTTCTGATCATTTTTCATATATAATTTGTCTGATTTGGAGTTACAGAATAAATTTTTTGAAATTTTAAAGTTTAAACTATATTCTGGAATTTCCTATATTAGATTAATTCCAGAAAATCAATTATTGCGTCAGCCTGACGTCAGTGTGACATCAGCAGCTCAACGGGACATGTCCGGGTCAAACCTGACAGTGGGTCCCGCGTGTCAGTGTGATTAGATTAATTAAAGTTTAATTAAAACTAAACCTGTTTAATTAACAGGGCTGGGCCCCACCTGTCATTGACTCAGGGGAGTCAACCAGGGCCCACCTGTGGTCAAACCCGGGTCGGCTGCACCGGCGTTTAGCCGCCGGCGAGCCCGACGCGGCGGCGGAAGTGGTTTTGGCTGTTTCGGCCGCCAAATGGGTCGCGGAGACCACCGGAGTGGAGCTGAGGACGAGCCGCAGCTCTTGGTGGAGTCCGTTGGGGTCGGGGTGGCCGGAGTTGGCGCCGGCGATGACTTTGGCGGCCATCGGGGTTCGGCCGAAGACGAACTTGACGCTAGAGGGGTCGGTGAGGCGCGGGGAGTAGCTAGCTAGGTGCTAAGTGACACGGTGAGCATGATGGACACCGTGGAGTGGTCGGAGGGTGACCGGGAGCACGTTGGCGACGAGCTCCACGGCGGTGGGTGCGGTTGAGCTCCGGGAGGTCGCTACACAGCTCGGGGAGCAAGAAAAGGAGGGGGGAAAGATGGCTAAGCTCACAGTGAGTGCGACGATGCCCTTGGTGCGGCCGGAGATGGACCGGAGCGACGACGGCGTTGAAGGGGATCTCCGGCGATGGCGGTTCGGGCGAGGTCGTTGCGGTGGACTCGGGCGTTGCGAGCGCTCGGGGCTCGGCTTGCTCGATGGAGTGGACAGCGGCGGAGCTCCTGGACACGATGAGAGGACGCACGGGCGGCGGGGAGCACGGCTACGACGAAGGCACGACGATGGTGGCGTCGGTCATGGCGGGGGAGCGCGAGGGGGAGGAGCTGGAGAGGAGAGGGGGTGTCTGGAGGGTTCGGGGGAGCGAGGGAGGCCGATCCACGACGTCACCGGGCGAGGGGAGCGGCGAGGCGGCGAGCAGGTGCGTGGCGCGCGCTGCGGTCGCCGTCGGGCACCTGCCTGCCTGCCTGGCTGGCAAGCAGCTCGCTGGAGCGGCGCTGGGCTGGGCCGGCAGGTGGGCCGGGAGCAGGCGTCAGGTAAGTTTTTCCATTTCTTTCTGTTTTCTGTTTTTTTAATACTTCTGCAACTTTGTTGAATTAAATAAAATACTTAGGCAACTCCTAAAATCACCAAACTACTCCTGGTCCATAGTTGGATTATTTCCAACATGAAACATTTTAGTTTGGAGATACTTGAGCATTTAAATATTTTATATAATTTTAAATGCCCAAATTCAAATATTTATGATTTAATTCAAAACCCTAACATGGCCTAGGAAAATGTGCATCACTTTTGGCAGATGTTCTGAACCAAGACAAAAATGATGGGCATTTTAGAAGGGCACTTCAGGTTCATTGAAAAAGTTTTTAGTAAACCCTAATTGGTTTCAGAGGGGACTGGGGGTTCTGTCATCCCCATTTCAGGTTTCTGATGAAAGAGTAAACATGATGCAACACTCTAATGCATGGCTAACTAGGGTGTGACAAAACTGTTGGGTACTCCTTCTATCACAGATCCGAAGGCAAAACATTCGTTGCTAAGAATGGATCCTTTCTAGAGAAGGAGTTTCTCTCGAAAGAAGTGAGTGGGAGGAAAGTAGAACTTGATGAGGTAACTGTACCTGCTCCCGAATTGGAAAGTAGTTCATCACAGAAATCAGTTCCAATGATTCCTACACCAATTAGTGAGGAAGCTAATGATGATGATCATGAAACTTTAGATCAAGTTACTACAGAACCTCGTAGGTCTTCCAAAGTACAGTCCGCACCAGAGTAGTACGGTAATTCTGTTCTGGAAGTCATGTTACTAGACCATGATGAACCTACGAACTATGAGGAAGCGATGATGAGCCCAGATTCCGTGAAATGGCTTGAGGCTATGAAATCTGAGATGGGATCCATGTATGAGAACAAAGTGTGGAGTTTGGTGGAGTTGCCCGATGATCGGCAAGCCATATTGTTTAAATAGATCTTCAAGAGGAAGACATATGCTGATAGTAGTGTTACTATCTACAAAGCTTGACTTGTCGCAAAAAGGTTTTTGACAAGTTCAAGGTGTTGACTACAATGAGATTTTCTCAACTATAGCGATGCTTAAGTCTGTCCGAATCATGTTTGCAATTGCCACAATTTATGAAATCTGGCAAATGGATGTCAAAACTGCATTCCTTAAATGGTTTTCTTAAAGAAGAGTTGTATATGATGCAACCAGAAGGTTTTGTCAATCCTAAAGGTGTTAACAAAATGTGCAAGCTCCAGCGATCCATCTATGGACTGGTGCAAGCATCTCGGAGTTGGAATATATGCTTTGATGAGTTGATCAAAGCATATAGTTTTGTACAGACTTACGGTGAAGCCTGTATTTACAAGAAAGTGAGTGGGAGCACTACAGCATTTCTGATAAGTATATGTGAATGACATATTGTTGATCGGAAATAATGTAGAATTATTCTGCAAAGCATAAAGGAGTGTTTGAAAGGAGTTCTTTAAAATAAAGACCTCAGTAAAGCTACTTACAATTGAGCATCAAGATCTATTGAGATAGATCAAGACGCTTGATAAGATTTTCAATGAGTACATACCTTGACAAGATTTTGAAATAGTTCAAAATGGAACAGTCAAAGAAGGAGTTCTTGCCTGTGTTGCAAGGTGTGAAGTTGAGTAAGACTCAAGACCCGACCATGGCAGAAAATAGAAAGAAAATGAAAAGTCATTCCCTATGCCTCAGTCATAGGTTCTATAAAGTATGCTATGCTGTGAACCAGACATATTGTATACCTTGCTCTGAGTTTGGCAAGGGAATACAATTTTGATCTAATAGTAGATCACTGGACAACGGTCAAGAATATCCTTAGTAAGGACTAAGGAGATGTTTCTCGATTATGGAGGTGATAAAAGAGTTCGTTGTAAAAGTTACATCGGTGCAAACTTTTACACTAATCCAGATGACTCTAAGTCTCAAACTGGATACATATTGAAAGTGGGAGCAATTAAGCTAGAGTAGCTCCATGCAGAGCATTGAAGACATAGAATGTTTACAAAATACATACGGCTCTGAATGTGACAGACCCGTTGACTAAGCTTCTCTCACGAGCAAAACATGAACACACCTTAGTACACTTTGGGTGTTAATCACATAGCGATGTGAACTAGATTATTGACTCTAGTAACCCCTTTGGGTATTGGTCACATAACGATGTGAACTATGTTAATCATATACAGATATGAATATTGGTGTTAAATCACATGGCGATGTGAACTAGATTATTGACTCTAGTGCAAGTGGGAGACTGAAGGAAATATGCCCTAGAGGCAATAATAAAGTTATTATTTATTTCCTTATATCATGATAAATGTTTATTATTCATGCTAGAATTGTATTAACCGGAAACATAATACATGTGTGAATACATAGACAAACATAGTGTCACTAGTATGCCTCTACTTGACTAGCTCGTTAATCAAAGATGGTTAAGTTTCCTAACCACAGACATGAGTTGTCATTTGATTAACGGGATCACATCATTAGGGGAATGATGTGATTGACATGACCCATTCCGTTAGCCTAGCACTTGATCGTTTAGTATGTTGCTATTGCTTTCTTCATAACTTATACATGTTCCTGTAACTATGAGATTATGCAACTCCCGTTTACCGGAGGAACACTTTGGGTGCTACCAAACGTCACAACGTAACTGGGTGATTATAAAGGAGTACTACAGGTGTCTCCAAAGGTACATGTTGGGTTGGCATATTTCGAGATTAGGTTTTGTCACTCCGATTGTCGGAGAGGTATCTCTGGGCCCTCTCGGTAATGCACATCACTTTAAGCCTTGCAAGCAATGTGACCAATGAGTTGGTTACAAGATGATGCATTACGTAACGAGTAAAGGGACTTGCCGGTAACGAGATTGAACTAGGTATTGGATACCGAAGATCAAATCTCGGGCAAGTAACATACCGATGACAAAGGGAACAACGTATGTTGTTATGCGGTTTGACCGATAAAGACCTTCGTAGAATATGTAGGAACCAATATGGGCATCCAGGTTCCGCTATTGGTTATTGACCGAGAATAGTTCTAGGTCATGTCTACATAGTTCTCGAACCCGTAGGGTCCGCACGCTTAACGTTACGATGACAGTTCTATTATGAGTTTATAAGTTTTGATGTACCGAAGTTTGTTTGGACTCCCGAATGTGATCACGTACATGACGAGGAGTCTCGAAATGGTCGAGACATAAAGATTAATATATTGGAAGCCTATGTTTGGACATCGGAATAGTTCTGGTGAAATCGGGATTTTACCGGAACACCGGGGGGTTACCGGAACCCTCCCGGGGGTTAATGGGCCTTCGTGGGCCATGAGGGAGAAGAGGAGGGCCGGCCAGGGCAGGCCGCGCGCCCCCTCCCCCCTAGTCCGAATAGGACAAGGAAGGGGGGGCAGCGCCCCCCTTTCCTCTTTCCCCTCCCCCCTTTCCTTCTCCACCAAGGCAAGAGGGGGGAGTCCTACTCCCGGTGGGAGTAGGACTCCTCCAGGCGCACCCCTAGGGGGCCGGCCGCACCTCCCCCCTCCCTCCTTTATATACGGGGGCGGGGAGGCACCCCAGAGACACACAAGTTGATCTACGGATTGTTCCTTAGCCGTGTGCGGTGCCCCCCTCCACCATATTCCACCTCGGTCATATCGTCGCGGAGTTTAGGCGAAGCCCTGCGCCGGTAGAACATCATCATCGTCACCACGTCGTCGTGCTGACAGAACTCATCCCCGAAGCTTTGTTGGATCGGAGCCCGGGGATCGTCATCGAGCTGAACGTGTGCTGAACTCGGAGGTGCCGTACGTTCGGTACTTGGGTCGGTCAGATTGTGAAGACGTACGACTACATCAACCGCGTTGTCATAACGCTTCCGCTTACGGTCTACGAGGGTACGTGGACGAATACTCTCCCCTCTCGTTGCTATACCATCACCATGATCTTGCGTGTGCGTAGGAATTTTTTTGAAATTACTACGTTCCCCAACATGATTTTATTCAAACATCAAGTAAAATTGAAAATGCGCTCCAAGCAAAACACATATCATGTGACGAATAAAAATATAGCTCCGAGTAAGGTATACCGACAGTTTTGAAGACGAAAGAGGGGATGCCTTCCGGGGCATCCCCAAGCTTAGGTGCTTGAGTATTCATTGAATAGTACCTTGGGGTGCCTTGGGCATCCCCAAGCTTAGGATATTGCCACTCCTTATTCTCCTTCTATCGATATCTCACCCAAAACTTGAAAACTTCAACCACACAAAACTTAATGGAACTTCGTGAGATAGGTTAGTATGATAAAGAGTAAACCATTCACTTTGGTTATGTAAAAGACAAGGTTCATAATTGTTTTCACCCAAAACCTACTATACCATATCATTTCTACAATTTATATTGCGAAATATAAGCCATAGAAACTAGAAAACAAGCAAACTATGTGATGAAAACAGAATCTGTCAGAAACAGAACAGTCTGTAATGATCTGAACACTAACCATACTTCTGCTACTCCAAAAATTATGAAATAAATTGGCGGACGTGAGGAATTTGTCTATTAATCTTATTCAAAAAGAATCAACTCAAAATCTCTCTCCTGTAAAAAGTTACAGCTAATCTTCTGAGCACAAAGTTTCTGTTTTTTACAGCAAGATCACATTAACTCTCACCCAAGTCTTCCCAAAGGTCTTACTTGGCACTTATTGAAACAAAAGCTATAAAACATGATTACTACAGTAGCTTAATCATGTAGACACACAAAAACAGTAAGGGTAAATATTGGGTTGTCTCCCAACAAGCGCTTTTCTTTAATGTCTTTTAGCTAGGCATGATGATTTCAATGATGCTTACATAAAAGATAAGAGTTGAAACATAAAAAGAGCATCATGAAGAATATGACTAGCACATTTAAATCTAACCCACTTCCTATGCCTAGGGATTTTGTGAGCACACAATTTATAGGAACAAGAATCAACTAGCATAGGAAGGCAAAACAAGTTTAACTTCAAAACTTTAAGCACATAGAGAGGAAACTTGATATTATGGCAACTCCTACAAGCATATATTCCTCCCTCATAATAGTTTTCAGTAGCATCATGGATAACAACTTTGTTCTCATACTCAATTGGAACCTCTTCCGAAATAGTGGAATACTAACTAAAGTTGACACTCTTTCAAATCCACTTTCATAAATATCACACTAAGATTCAACATCCTCCAAGATAGTGGGATCACTAATTCCTAAAGTTGACACTCTTCCAAACCCACTTTAATTTATAGTATGATTCATACTCCAAAATATATATGTGAAGTTCATGGAGCATTCTACAGATAGACTAACCAATGTCCAAGCTCAAAATATATAAGTGATGCACACGAAGCATTCTATAAAAACACACTCAAACGATTTAAGTGAAGCACAAAGAGCAATTCTATAAGATCATACTTAAAAGATATAAGTGAAGCACATGAAGTATTCTATAAATCAATGAAGAGCTATCTCATACTATCACGATCCTTAAAGAAAAATAAAAAAACACAAAGGACACAAATCATGTGAACAAAACAAAAACCGAGGTATACCGATATCTGTCGAAGAAGAAAGATGGGATGCCAACCGGGGCATCCCCAAGCTTAGATGCTTGAGTATCCTTTAAAATATTTACTTGGGGTGCCTTGGGCATCCCCAAGCTTTAACTCTTATCTCTCTTTATTCTTCTCACATCGGTAACTCCTCGTTCTTCAAACACTTCATTCACAAAAACTTAACCAAAAACTTTGTGAGATCCATTAGTGTAATAAAGCAAACTACCACTTTAAGGTACTGTAATCAACTTATTCTTTATCTATATTGGTGCTAAACCTACTGTATTCCAACTTCTCTATGGTTCATACCCTTACATACGAGCCATAGATGCATCAAAATAAGCAAACAACACACGAAAAACAGACTCTGTCAAGAACAGGACAGTCTATAGTAATCTGGAAGTTTAGTAAACTTATGTAACTCCAAAAATTATGAAATAAATTTGAAACTTTGAACAATTTGTACAGAAGTAATGTGCAAAAAGTTTCAGACACATTTGACTTTCTAGTAAAAAATGTAAATTCATGCACTACAGTCAAAGTTTCTGTTTTTGTTCTGCACATAGTAAGCAAGCAATCTTATCATACTAAAACCAAAGCTTGGCACATTATTTTTATAATACAATGTATATATACAAGGGGATAATTAGTTATAGAGAAACTTCCATGAAAAAATTCTACATTGTTTCCGTGATCATGAACACAAGTGCTCAAGGTTGACCCTCACTTCTTCAATGCATAACTTTCCAATCACTTCTCTTTTTGAGAAACTTTTTTAGGCATGAGAGGAAAGTAAATATTTTTTGGCATTTTCATTCTTTTTTATTTTTTTTGTATGTTTCACCCACAACTAAACATAAATAAAAAGGAAAAACAAAATCTACTTAGTGAAGAAAGCAAACAAGGACACACGAGAATATCAACCCCACGCTATTGCTCCCCCGCAACGGCGCCAGAAAAGAGCTTGATAATCCCCAAGTGCATGGAATCATCGTAGCAATTCCCAAAGGTGGAAGTGATAAGTATGGAGTGTCTAACCGACAAGGAGCTAAAGGTAAGATCAATATTCTGTCAAGCCCTATCTGCCACTGATACGACTCTACGTGCACTGAACGTTTGCTTCCAACTAGAAACAAGAAATAAAACTGTGTTGTGGGTATAAATAGGATAACTTTGCATGATATCGGAGATCTAAAATATGAAAGTGGGTGCTGTTATCATAAAGTTAGAATATATTACTAAATATTATAAATAGTGAGTGTGGAATAATGGTGGATCGGTGTGCGGAATTGTCCTAGGCAATTATTAACAAGACCGGTAGTTGTCATTGCAATTTCATATGAGGGAGAGGCATAAGCTAACATACTTTCTCTACTTGGATCATATGCACTTATGATTGGAACTCTAGCAAGCGTCCGCAACTACTAAAGATCATTAAGGTAAAACCCAACCATATCATTAAAGCATCAAGTCCTCTTTATTCCCATACGTAACAACCCCCTTACTCTGGTTTGTGTTTCAGTCACTCACCAACCAACTATAAGCGAATCATGAACGTATTGCAACACCCTACAGCGGGAACCCCTCACGCTTGCGCGACACGGAGGGCACCATAGGACAGCACCAAGATAAAACATACAACTCGTACTAATCTAGACTATCAATCATCCCAAGAACAAAAGATATGTACTCAAAACATCATAGGATGGCAACACATCATTGAGTCATAATATATGGCATAAAGCACCATTTTCAAGTAGGGATTACAACGGGGTGCGGGAGAGTGGACCGCGTAAAAGAGATGAGGATGGTGATGATGATGGTGATGTTGATGAAGACGATCACCGCAGCGATGATTCCCCTCCCAATGGCACTCCGGTGCCATCAAGAGAGAGGAGGAGAGGTTCTCCCCCTTGTGCTTCCTTCTCCATGGCTTTCCCCCTCTAGTCCTTGGCCTTCATGACGATGATGGCCCCTCCGAGATCCTCCTCCATGGCCTCCGGTGATGAAGGCCCCCTCCGGCAGGGTGCCAGAGAGGGCCTAGATTGATTTCTCGTGGCTACAGAGGCTTGCGGCGGCGGAACTTCCAATCTATCTTCTGTTTTGGTGTTTTTAGGGTACGTAGGCTTATATAGGTGAAAGAAGTCGGTCGGGGGAGCCTCGAGGGGCCCACGAGAGGGTAGGGCGCGCCCAGGGGGGTGGGCGCGCCCCCCTCTCTCGTGGCCTCCTCGAGGATCTTCTGACGTGAACTCCAAGTCTCCCGGATCATATTCTTCCTAAAAATCACGCTCCCGAAGGTTTCATTCCGTTTGGACTCCATTTGATATTCCTTTTATTTGAAATACTGAAACAGGCAATAAAACAGCAATATGGGCTGGGC
>NC_041383.1:681080840-681098058 GCF_002162155.2 Triticum dicoccoides | reverse complement strand
GTGTTATCTAGCTAATAGAGAGAAGTGTCCTCTGTCGGTGTCAAAACCGGCAGATCTCGGGTAGGGGGTCCCGAACTGTGCGTCTAAGCGGATGGTAACAGGAGACAAGGGACACGATGTTTTACCCAGGTTCGGGCCCTCTCGATGGAGGTAAAACCCTACGTCCTGCTTGATTAATATTGATGATATGGGTAGTACAAGAGTGGATCTACCACGAGATCAAGGAGGCTAAACCCTAGAAGCTAGCCTATGGTATGATTGTTGTTCGTCCTATGGACTAAAACCCTCTGGTTTATATAGACACCGGAGAGGGCTAGGGTTACACAGAGTCGGTTACAATGGTAGGAGATCTACATATCCGTATCGCCAAGCTTGCCTTCCACGCCAAGGAAAGTCCCATCCGGACACGGGACGAAGTCTTCAATCTTGTATCTTCATAGTCTTGGAGTCCGGTCAATGATGATAGTTCGGCTATCCGGACACCCCCTAGTCCAGGACTCCCTCAGTAGCCCCTGAACCAGGCTTCAATGACGACGAGTCCGGCGCGCATATTGTCTTCGGCATTGCAAGGCGGGTTCCTCCTCCGAATTCTTCATAGAAGATTGTGAACACCAGGATAGTGTCCGGCTCTGCAAAATAAATTCCACATACCATCGTAGAGAGAATAATATTTACACAACTTCAATCTGCTGACGTATTTCGTGGCAAGACATCACGCCACGGCCAAGCCTTTTATTGTTCCACCTCAGCGCGTTTAGCAAAGCGGTTTCCTTGGTACGTCTTGTCGAAGCAGAGATCGTGTTCCCCTTATTCCGGGATTCCCATCAATACAGACGTGGGTAACCCAACCGTGCCATTGATTGCGGCGCTTGGGAGATACGTGAGTTTTACCAGGCCGGTGGGGACGCATGGTTCTGTCCGCCCATATATAAGGGGATAAGGATCCACCTTTTTACCTACGCCTTCTTCCTCCTTTGCTTATCCATCTCCGCGCACTCGAGCTCCAGCGCCCAAGTCCACACATCTCACCTCAACCTTCTCCAACCATGTCCGGAGCGGGAGGCAAGTGGATGGCCTCCTCCATTACGGAGGGGCACATCAATAAGCTGCGCAGCGCTGGATATTTGTCCGGTGATATCGCGCACCGGCTCCCCGACGAGGGGCAGCTCATCCCCACCCCCGGGCCCCATGAGAGGGTGTTATTCCTTCCCCATTTCCTCCGTGGACTGGGCTTTCCACTCCACCCCTTCGTCCGGGGGCTCATGTTCTATTATGGCCTGGATTTCCATGATCTGGCCCCGAATTTCATCCTCAACATCTCGGCGTTTATCGTCGTGTGCGAGGCCTTCCTGTGCCTCCAGCCCCACTTCGGCTTGTGGCTCAAGACCTTCAATGTCAAGCCGAAGGTTGTGAAGGGCAGCCAAGCAGAGTGCGGAGGCGCCATGGTGGGCAAGATGCCCAACGTCACATGGCTCGAAGGCGCCTTCATGGAAACCATCAAAGGGTGGCAATCGGGGTGGTTCTACATCACCGAGCCGCGTGACCCTGAATGGGCAGCGGCCCCCAAATTCAGATCTGGCACCCCCACATGGCTCACCTCCTGGAAAGAGAAGGGCCTGACATGGGGCGATTCGGAAGAGCTGACCGGACTCCAAGCCTGCGTCCAAAAGCTAGTGAACAAGAAGCTCAAGCTTGTCAACGTAGTCCAGGTCATGCTCATCCGCCGGATTCTCCCGTGCCAACAACGGGCTTTCAATTTGTGGGAGTTCGATCCGGCGCAGCACCAGACCTTGAATAGGCTCTTCGACACTACGTACGAAGAGGCTTGGAAGGTGCTGTTCAAGGGCGCCGAGGCCCCCGCATCCGCTACTGAAGATCGCGGATTCAGCTCGCAGCGTCCAGCTGACGAGGTAAGCCATGTTATCCTTTATGGGACACTTGCTTTTCATAGTTTGACTCTATGTGGGATCTAAACTCCCTCTCCTTTGACAGGACTGGCTGAAGAAGGCCGGGCAGATTAATTGTCCGGCTCCTTTGCCAGAAGACCCAGCGGACGCCCGCTTAACGGGGCTGCTGGTTCCAGCACCTCACGTGGTGCCGGATAAGAAGGCCAAGAAGAAGGCCGCGGGAACTCGAAAGAGTTCCCGGCGCCAGGTGTTATTGGATTCATCGTCCGATGACTCCGAGGCGGACTCCTCTCGCGAAGACGAGGAGGATAAGAAAGAAGCTTCTTCCCCAACGGGGGAAGGGAAGAAAAGGAAGGCCTCCCCAACTGGGGAGGCCGGAGGGTCCAAGAAGGGAAGGACCCTTCCTCCGGACTATTCTGCCAACGCCGGCGGTGGCGACGAGGATTGGCCTTCAAGGGCCAAGCCCCTGGCGAGATCGTAAGTATCCGGACTCCCGAATAGCTCATAAATTATCTTTTCGTCGCATGGGTCTTTCTAATGCCGCATACAACCCTGTAGTCCGCCCAAGGACGATCTTCCCGCTTCGTCGAGCGGTTCCTTGGGTACGTCGGATGTGGATAGCACTTCACTTCCGACCGCCTCCTCCCCCCGTGACGACGCCGAGGTGGGATCCCGGAAAGGGACCCACCAGGAGGAGGGGGCCCCGGAGGTGCCGCAGGGCAACCTCCCGGACTTTGGACCGGACTCCGCACCGGAACCTGCAGTGGTTCCTAAGTCCGGCGGGCGGCCCCTTCGTAAGAAGGGAAAGACTGTGATGCCGGCGGTCTCCGTCCAACCGAAGGCGCCGGATAACTTGCTGGAGGCGCTCAACGGCGCTTCCATCAAAGAGGAACACCGCACTGTCATGAGTGCGGTGATTCAGAAGGTTCAGGTCGCCAAGAGCGGGCTGACCGAAGCCTGCAGCAGCCTTCTAATAGGCTTTGAGGTAAGAGTTTTAAGCTATGTAAAATAGTACTGCATAGATAGTAGCCCCTGATGCTCAGTTCGGTGTTTGGAAAGAAAAGCCGAACCGAGGATCTAAAAAGATATACACAGGAGTCTAACAAAAATATGTCAATATGGGAATGCAGGCTGCGCTGCTGACCTCTGCCGCACTGACTGCAGAGGTCAATGCATTGAAGGAGAGCCTCGAGCGGTCCGAGAACGAGCTCGGCCTTGCCAAGAAGCAGCTCGAGGACAAGGAAGGTAAGTAATACCTTATGAAAGCAGTACCTTATAGAAAAGGATTTGGTTGCAAAAAATGACAGGAATAAAGTGGATATTGCAGGGGCCACAAACAAGGTGGAGACCCTGAAGGAGGCGGTGCCCAAGGCTGAAAGCAGTGCGGCCTTGGAGCGCACCGAGCGAGAGAAGCAAGAGGTGCGGGTGGCGGAGGTACGGCAAGAGCTCCAGGCTCTCGTGGAAAAACACGAGAGTTTGGAACGTGACTCGAAGACTCTGGAGTCCGAGCTTGCGTCGGCTCTTGAGAGTGCCAAAGCCGCTAAGGCCAAAGCCCACAAGGCCCTCTAGGAGATTGAGGCATTAAAGAAAATAGCGGCGGGTAAGGCATTCTCCATGCAAAGCAAGCTTGTAAAAGTGAATTACCTGTTACTTACCCGAATTCGGAGCTCTCCAGGAGCGTTCGCAGATCTGCCCCGTAGCGTGTCCGATGCTGCCACTTTCTATAGAGCCGAGGAGGGGAGCTCGACAGAGAAGGTGTTCTGGTCTCAGTATGCTGAGGCCGGACATCCGGTGCCCCTTAGCGACCAGCTAAAGCAGCTGGTCGAGCTCCACAAGGTGGCCGAACAGGCCATGAAGGGCCTCATAGTTCGGCTGTGGCCCAACGAGGCCATGCCTGGGAGCTACTTCGGCCTGATGCGGCGGCTGGTGGACGCGTGTTCGTGGGTTGAAGTCATCAAGCGCTCCGCCTGCATTGAAGGTGCCCGTCGGGCCCTTGCCCGTGCTAAGGTGCACTGGGGCAAGATGGACGCTGCGAAGCTTGTGACGGACGCGCCACCGCCGGGCAAGGAGTATCGCACGTCCGAAATGTATTATAAGGGTGTCCTGAAGGGTGCCCGCATTATTGCGGGCGAGTGCTCTAGTGATGTAATATTTGAGTAGACTCACATTTTGTTATCCTGTGTGCTGGAAACTTTGTTCATATGCGCTAAGCAACGCTTGTTAATTTAAAATATTACCTTCTGTGCGGCCGTTTATCAAATCTGAGAGATGGCAAGTCGTCAGCTTCAGCCCCCATGCCACGAGTGCTGGGGTGTTCGGGATAAACTTGAGCACTCTTGTTCCCATTTTTGGGTCCATCTAGGGAGGCGCCCAACACGACGAACGAGGCAACCGGACTTATAATGCTTGAACACTCTCATTTAGCCATAGAATTCTATAATTTTATATTTCGGCGAAGCCCCTAGTGTTCGGAAGGCCGAATTCGGGGCGCTATCCACGCCTGGGCCAGACAAAGCCGCTTCCTCGCTCTAAGCGGCATAAGTCTTTAGGGACTCGAAAAAACCTCTCGAACAGTGACCGGCTCTCGCCCCATCATGACGGTCAGTTTTAGCTTTCTCCACTGAGGTGCTCGCCCAGCTCAACTGGGGCACAATCGCAGTGGTTCTCCCAGCACTACCTTAGCCGATATAACGGAACGTAAGGTACCAAAACATGGGAGCCGGGCAAACCCAGCTATTGACCCAAGACATGATTCGGAGCCGATGCATATAATGCTATAAGTTCAGGGTGCCGCACTTGTGGAAGTGTTCGGACTTATCACACCATAATGTGGGGAACTTAAGCCCCTGGTGTATTTGGCCGTACCAAAGCGTACGGATGCAACATGTCATAATTGAACATATATATAAAAAGGAATGCAATGATAGGCAAAAAGCGATGCGTTGTTTATTTAAAAGGTACTGCCATGAATGCAGAATGATACAAATAGTGCGATAAGCAAGGGATGGAACTATTTAACATGTCCCCCTCTAGGGGTAGGCTGCGGAATGGTGCATAAAACTTGTATAATGCTCGTAATGGAGACCACCTGGATACTCGGCAAGGCCTTTCTTCTTTCCTGGCTGTTGCATCGTGAGTTTGGCGGGTCTACTACTGGACAGGGCCTCTGGTAAACGGAGTCCTGAGGATAAGAAAAAAAGAAAAAAAGAAAAAAAGAATGACACATTTGGGATCCCCTGGTGTGGTTGAGCCGCACTCTGGGCATGTCATGGTCGTGCCCCTCCCCCTATGCCCATGGTATCTCCAGAGCGTAGTGATGTACGCGTGGCACTGGTCTCGCAATTTTGTGAGGGCTGGGGTTGGGGCCGCATTGCTACGCGTGCTCGAAATGTGCCAGGTGGTCTTGTTGTAGGTTACTCCGGGCGCGCTTGACGGTGTCCAGTCGCTTAACGGCCGGACTCGAGAATTGCCTTAAGAGGTTGTTCTGCACCTCCGCTGCGAGAGCCACTGTATGTTCCTCCGTTTGGAGAGAGCGTTCTGTGTTTCCGTTGACCGTGATGACTCCTCGAGGGCCTGGCATCTTGAGCTTGAGATATGCGTAGTGCGGCACCGCATTGAACTTTGCAAATGCGGTTCGTCCGAGCAGTGCATGATAGCCGCTGCAGAACGGGACTATGTCGAAGATTAACTCCTCGCTTCGGAAGTTATCCGGGGATCCGAAGACCACTTCCCATGTCACTGAGCCTGTACAATTGGCCTCTACACCTGGTATGACGCCTTTGAAGGTCGTCTTTGTGGGTTTAATCCTTGAGGGGTCTATGCCCATCTTGCGCACTATATCCTGGTAAAGCAGGTTCAGGCTACTGCCGCCGTCCATCAGGACTCTAGTGAGGTGAAACCCGTCGACGATTGGGTCTAGAACCATAGCGGCGAATCCGCCATGGCGGATGCTGGTGGGGTGGTCCCTTTGATCAAAAGTGATCGGGCAGGAGGACCATGGATTGAACTTTGGGGCGTCTGGCTCCATCGCATATACGTCCCTGAGTGCACGCTTCCGCTCCCTTTTGGGTATGTGGGTTGCGTATATCATGTTCACCGTCCGCACTTGTGGGGGGAAACCCTTCTATCCTCTATTGTTCAGCGGCCGGGTCTCTTCCTCGTCATCGCTATGCAGCCCCTTGTCATTGTTTTCGGCAATTAACTTTCCTGCCTGCTTGAATACCCAACAATCCCTGTTGGTGTGATTAGCTGGCTTTTCGGGGGTGCCGTGTATCTGGTACGAGCGGTCGAGTATTCGGTCCAAGTTGGACGGACCCGGAGTAGTTCTTTCGAATGGCTTTTTCCGCTGACCGGGTTTGGAGCCTCTGAATCCGGCGTTGACTGCCGTATCCTCGGTATTATCACCGTTAATGCGGCGTTTGTGCTTGTTGCGACGCGACCTGCCATTACGGTCCTTGTTGTCCGGACTGCCAGAATTTTTGTTGAGGTTGTTACTGCAGGCTAGCCAGCTGTCCTCTCCCGCGCAAAAGCGGGTCATGAGTGATGTTAGGGCTGCCATGGATTTCGGCTTTTCCTGTCCTAGGTGCCGGGCAAGCCACTCGTCGCGGATGTTATGCTTGAAGGCTGCAAGGGCCTCTGCATCCGGACAGTCGACGATTTGATTTTTCTTGGTTAGGAACCGTGTCCAGAATTGTCTGGCCGATTCGTCTGGCTGCTGAATTATGTGGCTTAGGTCATCAGCGTCTGGTGGTCGCACATATGTGCCCTGGAAGTTATCAAGGAATGCGGCTTCCAGGTCCTCCCAACACCCAATTGATTCTGCTGGCAAGCTATTAAGCCAATGCCGAGCTGGTCCTTTAAGCTTGAGCGGGAGGTATTTGATGGCGTGAAGATCATCACCGCGGGCCATGTGGATATGAAGGAGATAGTCTTTGATCCAAACCGCGGGGCCTGTTGTGCCATCGTAGGATTCAATGTTCACGGGTTTGAACCCTTCAGGGATTTGATGATCCATTACTTCATCTGTGAAGCATAGTGGGTGTGCGGCGCCTCTATATTGGGCTATATCACGACGTAGCTCAAGCGAGCTTTGTCTATTGTGTTTGGCCCGGCCGGAGTTGCTGTATCCAGCGTGACGGTCATTGTCGCGTATCGTGGGGCGCCCACACGATCCGTAGATCGATCTTGATTGTCTTGCCTTGTCCTCCAATATGTCTCGCAAGTCCGGCGCATTCCCTCGTGGCTTTGTACTTTTCGAGCGATGCCGGGGTACGACTTTAGTGGAGGGCCTGGAGGCCTCTCTATCGCGGCCATGAGGTGGGCGGTCGGACGTATTGTGCGCTGGTGATGTGGGTTTGCATGCTTCCTCCTCTAATCAGGGCAGCAGCTTGCATTTGGGGTAGCTTTTGGAGGGGCGTTCGAGTTTGTACTCTTCAGCTGCAAGGACTTCGGTCCATCTGTCAGCTAGCAGATCTTGGTCAGCTCTGAGCTGTTGCTGCTTTTTCTTGAGGCTATTTTCCGTGGCCATAAGCCTGCGTTTAAAACGCTCTTGTTCGACGAGATCCTCTGGCACGGCGAAATCGTCGTTGTCGAGGCTTGCCTCGTCTTCGGAGGGAGGCATATAGTTGTCGTCCTCCACCTCTCTGTCGGCCGCTCTCTCATGAGGGCTGGCTCCTTCGTCCTCCTGCACTGAATCCTGCTGGAGGGGGTTATCTTCGGCACTGTCCGGCGTGTTGTTATCTCCGATGCCGGATTCGCCATTTTTTCTTTGGCGGGATTTAGAGCGGCGCCGCTGACGCCGGCGCTTGGGTTGCTTCTTGGAGGGGTCATCCTCCGTTTGTTCCTTGCCATCCCCTGCTTTGGGGGTGTCCACCATGTATATGTCATATGACAAGGTGGCTTTCCAGTCCCCTATAGGTGCTGGTTCTTGGTCGTCTCCTTCATCGGCGTCCATACCGTCGATGTCTTCGGAGTCAAAGTCGAGCATGTCGGTTAAATCGTTGACAGTGGCTACAGAGTGGGTGGTGGGTGGGTTTCGAATTTCTTCGTCATCCGTATCCCAACTTTGCTGGCCATAGTCCGACCAGGGCTCTCCTGACAAAGAGAGAGACTTTAGTGAGTTCAGGATATCGCCAAAGGGCGAGTGCTGAAAGACGTCCGCGGCGGTGAACTCCATGATCGGAGCCAAATCGGGTTCGATCGGAAGGGGTGCGGTGGATTCGGAGTCCGGAACGGAGTCCGGCACCTTGGAGTCACGAGCCTTGCAAAGGACTAGGCTGGTATTCGGCTCTATCACCGTGGAGATTGCGGCTCCTGGGGCGACATCCAACCGTCCGTCCCTGGTTAGCACAGTCGGCTCCAAGCTAATGGTCGGAGCGGGTTCCTAAGCGGCACTCTGGGCACTGTCCGGCGGCAGAGCTAGGTCATGCCCATCGAGACAATGCGGCGCGCTCGGCCGTGGTTCGAATCCGTCGAAGATCAAGTCTCCGCGGATGTCGGCTGTGAAATTCAAACTTCCAAATCTAACCTGATGGCCAGGGGCGTAGCTTTCGATCTGCTCCAGATGGCCAAGTGAATTGGCCCGCAGTGCAAAGCCGCCGAATACAAAGATCTGTCCGGGGAGAAAAGTCTCACCCTGGACCGCGCCGTGGTTGATGATCGAAGAAGCCATCGGGCCTAAAGGCGACGACACAGAGGAACTCTCAATGAAAGCACCAATGTCGGTGTCAAAACCGGTGGATCTCGGGTAGGGGGTCCCGAACTGTGCGTCTAGGCGGATGGTAATAGGAGACAAGGGACATGATGTTTTATCCAGGTTCGGGCCCTCTCGATGGAGGTAAAACCCTACGTCCTACTTGATTAATATTGATGATATGGGTAGTACAAGAGTGGATCTACCACGAGATCAAGGAGGCTAAACCCTAGAAGCTAGCCTATGGTATGATTGTTGTTCGTCCTATGGACTAAAACCCTCCGGTTTATATAGACACCGGAGAGGCTAGGGTTACACAGAGTCGGTTACAATGGTAGGAGATCTACATATCCGTATCGCCAAGCTTGCCTTCCACGCCAAGGAAAGTCCCATCCGGACACGGGACGAAGTCTTCAATCTTGTATCTTCATAGTCTTGGAGTCCGGTCAATGATGATAGTTCGGCTATCCGGACACCCCCTAGTCCAGGACTCCCTCATCCTCTCTTATCTCCGTGCTTGGTCGACGCTACGTACTATACGTATAGAGAGGACTCGACACGCTAGCTAGCTAGCTAGTAAGCAAATGAAGGAAACCATTAAGTACAGAAGATCGTCATGAACATATATAGAGAGAAGTGATTGACCTCTCCTTCTACGAGAGATTGGTCGAACAACAAGTTTTCGTATATCTATCCGACTCTACTAGCTACATATATACAATATAAGATCTATTACAATACTTAAAGTCTGAAGTCAAGTGACACATGGTATTCTCCGGCTTTGTTGATGACGTGGTCAAGAAATAATCCCACCAATTCCTCTTGAATTGCTTTTATGCGATCATGTGGTAGGAGCTCATCCCGTAGCTTCCAGATCTAAATCGAAGAAGAGGGTCAATACATGTGTATGAATGAAACTCAACACAAATGATGGTACTAAAATAGAATTGTGAATATTTTTGCTTACGCACTTGATATTGTTTTTTAGTGTAGCCCCGCTTATTCTTGGTCGTCTCATTGTAGATGAACTCGCAAACGTAGAATCCACAAAAATTATTTCCTTGTTCCCGCCACAAGCACTTTACAAGAAATAGAGGTCAATCAAACTGATAAGCAATCATGCTAAATGCTATTGATGAAACTAGCTACAATCAATGGGAGATGCGCAAACCTAGGTAGTAGTACTTACTTTCGGTTGTTTAAATGTCAGCTCCGTCAGCAGTCCCGGAGAAATTGCGGTGAACTTTTTCCAAACTCTGCCAGACAAAGAAAATAATTACTTGATATCATGAAATGAACAAAGTTGCCGATATGGTGCGATAATGATGGATTGAACTTACTTCTGGAGCATTCCAGTCATGTCCGCATAGTCCTCGGGATCTTTTCGTCTCGAGTCTAAGACGGTTACTTCTCCCTTCTCAAGCTTATCACTAGGAGAATAAAGTGGAAGCTGTGCATGCATGCACAACTCATCAGTTACATGACTATAACCTCGAGTAATAAGGGAAACCGAATATGCACAAGACAGTAACACTCACCTGAAGTTGTAAGGAAAGAGTATTTTATCTTCTTTGATTTTTGAGCAACGATCTGAGCAAGTTGTCCTCGGTCTCTTCGGCTTTTTTTACTGTGTATTCATGTATGACATTTGGGTTAATGAACCCAATGTCATAGATTTGTGCTTTTCTGCATTCGACGATCTTCAATCTGCATAATATAGTGAGGATAATTATATATACATGCAATGAAAGAGCTGAGCTATATATAGAGAGACTTAATTACAGAAAGTAGTACTTACAGACAGTAGCAAGCCAGAAGTGATTTGTCGAGGGCCTTTTGACTGTAGAACTGGAAAAACTCGTCAAAATCAACAGTTAACAGTTCTTGGCCAATGAAGTCGTGGTCCTCTTTAATCAGCATCGACAAAGCATCCTTCCCAGACTCTCTACAGGTTTTCATGTACCAGTCATGGAATCTTCGCATCATCGTTGTTAGAGCAAGAGTATCTTTGACGAGAGACTTCCCTTAATGGTATTTGAATTCCTCCACCTCCATTGTTTCAAATTCAAAATCGTCGGGCAGGTAATCATCAATAATGAAACCGGGCAGCAGCGGCTGATTTGCGACGATATCACTAGACACCTTGAGCGGGGGGAATGATTGGTTCTCCTGTTCTCCGAGCTGGGGAATTTTCTTCCCACTTCTTTGTTCTTTTAACCTTTTATCAGTTGAAGTAGTTCCCGACTGGCGCGCTTCTTGCACTGCCTTTTTAAGACAGTGGAGATGGTTGTTATCTGGCGAACGCGGTGGTGCTCGCTTCAGGGCATTGAGAGTGCGCTTCGCTTTCACCGGATCTATCTTCTCCTCCGGAGGTGGATGTTTCTCAGCTCTTTTCGTTTCAAAGAAGTCCTTCACTTGGGTTTGAACAATGTGCTCGTTTTCCTCCACGGTCATCTCGTATGGTAACTTGTCTAGAGGCTTGAGAGATGATGGACCGTATTTGTATTGCCTCCCGCCTCTGGCTGTACTACTAGACGCCGGAGCAGCCGGAGCGCCTGTGGCTGTCCTCTTTCGTTGCTTAAGAGGCGGAGTAGCCAGAGGCGGACTGCTACGACACACTGGAGCAGCCAAAGCGGCGGCGTCTGTGTTCCTCCGTCGCTTACGAGGCGGCGAAGGAGGAGGCGGGCTGCTCGGACATGCCAGAGCAGGTGGAGAAGGAGGCAGAGTACTGCCTCCCTCACATGCCGGAGCAGGAGGTGGAGTGCCCTGATCACTCGCCGGAGGAGGAGGAGGAGGCGGAGGAGGTGGAGTGACCAGCTAACTCACCGGAGCCCTGAAGTTCAGAAGGTTGATGTGCTCCTTCCACCATAGACACGGAGTATTCATAGCAAGACCCAACCGAGTCTCCCCATCACCTGTAGGGTGGTCAAGCTGGAGCTCCTCAAATCTCTCCGTTATTTTGTCCACCATCACAACAGCATAGCCTTGTGGAATCGGACGATAGTGAAAAGTTGCTCCGGGTGAAGGAGGGTACACAGAGCCGACAGCCGCCTTGACTTTGAGTTGAAGCCATTGCGTCATAAGGTGGCACTGGTGTGAATCCGTGATAAAATCCATGGGGTAGCTAGGACCCGTCAAGTCAGGCTGCTGAATGAGCTCGGTGGAAGCCATGCTGCTTCTCTGCTGAGATGGCGGGGTAGCTTCTGGGGTAGCTTCTTGGGCAAGATCTCGCAGTTGCTGGTTCTCAACATATTGTCATTCCTCTAGCTTTCATACCCTTGCCTTAAGCTGTTGTAGTTCGCTCTGCTCCACTTTCCTCCTCCTCTCTTGGGTTTTGTAACCGCCTATGTCGGGAAACCCAACCTTCCACGCAACAGAGCTTGGCGTGCCTCGTGTTCGTCCAGGGTGCTCAGGATTCCCGAGGGCCCTTGTGAGCTCGTCGTTCTCTCTGTCGGGAACGAATGTCCCTTCCTGCACTTCCTTGATAGCTTTCCGAAGCTTCGTGATAGGTGTTGCAAGTTGCTCGTCCGTCCATTAGCACTTCCCTGTTTTAGGGTCCAAAGTTCCACCAACCCCGAAGAACCAAGTCCTTGAACGGTCAAGCCAGTGCAATGTCTCTGGTTTGAGCCCTTTAGCAATTAGGTCCTGCTCAGCCTTGTCCCACAACGGTCGGCTTTGAGGTAGCCACCTGACCCCGTGCGATGGTGATGCTCCTTCTTTGCAGCATTTATCTTGTTAATCGCTGACATCTTCTTACTCCTCTCCGATGTCTTGTTGGCCACAAATGTGGGCTAGTGATCTCTTATCTTCTCAAATTGGCTGGTGAATTCTAGAGTCTTCCCTTTGCCGATGTACGTTGCTTTCAACTCATTCTTCCACCTCCTGAATAGATCTGCCATCTTCTTGAGAGCATGAGACTTGATAAATGGATCTATAACTGGCTTCTCCGGATCCTCCTCTTCTGGTAGGGTGAAATTTACCTTCAGCGGTCCAAAGATCAGCTTTCTGTCTATCTTCGACAAAAGAAACTTGAAGCTCTTCCTTCTTAGGCTGATTCCATAGCTCAATGCTGATCGGGATCATGTCCCTAACAAGAACCCCGCACTGAGCAGAAAATGCTTCCTTGGTCTGGAGGGGTTTAATTGGTTGGCCATTGCGCGTGATTTCTGTGATCGTGAACCTTTCATCCAGGTGCAACTTTTTCTTCGGGCCTCATTTTGTTACCGAAGTTTTACTTGATCTAGAGGGCTATAAAAGAAGAAAGAAGAGTTAATATATGTACATACCAAAACAATAAATGCATCAATTAGCTAGTCAGCACAGGCTTAATATATATATATATATATATATATATATATATAGACACACACACACACACACACACATATATATATATATACCTCGCCGGACTTTGCAATAGCTGATCCCAACTCCGTTCGGTCACCGGAGCCGTCATCACGGTCGGCGGAGCCACCATCACGATCATGACTTTCCTCCTCCATTGTTTGATCACCGCCTCCTTCCTCTCCTTCCAGACCTTCTTCAAGGTCGTTTAGAAACAACAAGACATCACCTCTGCCATGGATTATTGATACGTCCATTTTGCATCATGCTTTTATGTCAATATTTATTGCATTATGGGCTGTTACTTCACGTTATGTCACAATATTTATGGCTATTCTCTCTTATTTTACAAGGTTTACATGAAGAGGGAGAATGCCGGCAGCTAGAATTCTGGGCTGGAAAAGGAGCAAATATTGGAGGCCCATTCTGCGCAACTCCAAAAGTCCTGAAACTCCAGGGAACGTCCTAAAATAAATAAAGAAAAATCGTCGCCAAAGATGAAGGCCAGGGGGCCCACACCCTTCTCACGAGGGTGGGGGGCGCGCCCCCCTAGGAGCGCCCCCTACCTCGTGGCCCCCCTGGTGGCTTGTCACGCCCAATATGCGACCCTATCCAAAAGGAACTCGAAGGTCCCACCAAGGATAGACCCGCATATTGAAACGCTTTTGCAAGGTGGATATCATTACATCAACATTACATAATAGATGGGAATACATACAAGAGGCATACAATGCCACACAAATACAACATCACAAAACATAAGAGCATCATCCGACTACGGATGAAACACAAACAGAAACTCAAACGACATCCACCCTGCTAGCCCAGGCTGCCGGCCTGGAACCTATCCCCTGATCGAAGAAGAAGCAGAAGAAGAACTCCAAAACAAGTAAACATCACTCTCGCGTCATGATCATCGCATAAACCTGTACCTGCAACTATTGTTGTAGTAATCTGTGAGCCACGAGGACTCAGCAATCCCATTACCATGGGTATCAAGACTAGCAAAGCTTAATGGGAAAGGAAGGGGTAAAGTGGCGAGGTTGCAGCAGCGACTAAGCATATATGGTGGCTAACATACACAAATAAGAGCGAGAAGAGAGCAAGCGGAACGGTCGCGAAGCTAGCAGTGATCAAGAAGTGATCCTGAACTCCTACTTACGTCGAACATAACCCAAAAACCGTGTTCACTTCCCGGACTCCGCCGAGAAGAGACCATCACGGCTACACACGCGGTTGATGCGTTTTAATTCGGATCTGGTATCAAGTTATCTACAACCGGACATTAACAAATTCCCATCTGCCCATAACCGCGTGCACGGCTTTCGAAAGTTTAAACCCTGCAGGGGTGTCCCAACTTAGCCCATGATAAGCTCTCGCGATCAACGAAGGATATACCTTCTCCCAGGAAGACCCGATCAGACTCGGAATCCCGGTTTACAAGACCTTTCGACAATGGTATAACAAGACCAGCAAGACCACCCGTTGTGCCGACAAATCTCGATAGGAGCTGCACATATCTCGTTCTCAGGGCACACCGGATAAGCTAAGCGTACAGGTACCGACGTAACCCAAGTTGCCAAGGGATGGTCCCGCACGGTGCTCTAGTTTGGACCAACACTCGGAGGAGCACTGGCCCAGGGGGGGTAAAATAAAGATGACCCTCAGGCTCCGGAAACCCAAGGGAAAAAGGGCTAGGTGAGGCAAATGGTAAAACCAAGGTTGGGCCTTGCTGGAGGAGTTTTATTCAAAGCGAACTGTCGAGGGGGTCCCATAAATCACCCAACCGCGTAAGGAACGCAAAATCCGGTAACATAACACCGGTATGACGGAAACTAGGGCGGCAAGAGTGGAACAAAACACCAGGCATAAGGCCGAGTCTTCCACCCTTTACCAAGTATATAGATGCATTAATTAAATAAGAGATATTGTGATATCCCAACATAATCCTGTCCATCATGGAGCAATCTTCAACTTCACCTGCAACTAACAACACTATAAGAGGGGCTGAGCAAAGCGGTAACATAGCCAAGCAACGGTTTGCTAGGACGGGTGACAAGGTTAGAGGCTGACATGGCAATTTGGGAGGCTTGAAGAGCAAATGATAGGTAGCCCAGCATAGCGATAGAACGAAGCAACTAGCATAGCAATGATAGTAGTGAGATCCAGGGTAGCGGTCATCTTGCCTGAAATCCTGCAAGGAAGAAGAACGAGTCCATGAAGAAGATGAAGCCACGAAGACGAACCAAGCGCAGACGAACGAATCCTCACGATCGCGACGAAACGGGAACTATCGAGAAGAAGCACATAACATGGTAAACACACCACGCATATACAAGACATGATGCACAACCAAGCATGATGCATGACAAAGCTACATGAAGCTACTCATGGCAAGAGATGATGCAAACAAGATCAACACATCAAGGCAAGTTTAAATGAGGCCGGAAACAACATATAACAATTCCGGTAAGTCCTCATATGCAAATTTCGAAATTGGTCCAGATCTGAACAAACCTTATGTTCAAGTTGTTAAACAGCAAGTTAAGATGCACCAAGATGATCTACACGAGATTCTAGTCAAGTTAAGTATAAAGTTCATTAGATTCGGAGCTACGGCCTAGAAGATATGAGCAAAACAAGTTAAACATGGCATTGATGCAAAAGGCACTCAAACATCAAGCAAACACCTCAAAACAAGGATGCAACATGATAATATGAAACTACATGCAATTCTAAGCAAGTTTCATATAGAGCACACTCAAAACGGAGCAACGGTTCAACACATACACTTTATACAAGTTTAAAGGACAAGTTGTCCAAAACAGCAACTAGGCATATTGCAAACACCAAAACAACATGCTACAGCATCTCAACCTAAGAACAAAGGGCATGGATGTGATGTACAGGTAAAGCATAACAGAACATGAACACTGAGCTATCTCCAGAAATCACTAGAACATGCTCAAACACACATGGCAAGATTGCATATATTAACAGTTTCAGACTTATCAGGAAATAACATCAGGTTGCAATGTTTAGAGCTATCAAACAACATGTTACAACAACTTAACATGGCAAACAAAGGCATGGCATGAATCTACTAATTGCATAGAAAAAAAGACCCTTACTGACCATGAGCCAAAAAGGAACAGAAAATATGATGGCACCCATGTAAACATGGCAAGTGATATGACAGATTCATACATGGCAGGAACAACAATAAGTAGGCATGTTGGTGAGCTTGAACCACTCACCACAGAGCAATACATGGCAAGGGAAGGCAACCAATAGTAAGAATACATGTTTATTAAGCTAAGCGTGGCAATGGAAAGTTCATAGGGTGCATGGATCACTAGCAAAACACATGGCAAAGCTGAACTCAATGTTAACAGGCTAACAGCAACATTACTTAGCAACTTTAGAGCAAGATTACAACAAGATACAGCAGGCTAAAAATGCAACCAGGGGCATGGATGGATAGATCATGACATGTATAACAAATCATCTTTAGTGAACATCTCCAGATTATGCATAGAATGACTTGTAGCAGCAGGTTTACATAGCATCACGAAATAACAGATTCAGCCTAGCAAAACAGCAACAGCAAGTACACTACTTGGCAAGCTTGAGGCACTCACTACAGGACCCACAAAAATACATGGATGGCACGACTGTGAAGATGGCATGGCATATACCAAAACACATTTAGACATCAACCTCATAGGATGCACACATCAAACATGGCAAAAATGACAAATGAGCGTGTTCTGTTAACAGACAGCAGACAACATTACATAGCACTCTTGCAACGATGATTCAGGCATCAAGATGGACTCAAATGAACATGATGCAATGGAATGAAATGAAGTACTCGTTGAGACGAACAATTTGATATGCTACACGCCCAAAACGGAGCCACGGATGCGGAGTTATGATGCGATAAATAAGGCAATAAAATGCAAGAATATTTCGGGACGAGAAAAATCAACCTCCGAAAGTCAAGGGGATGGAGCGGTTCCGGGACAGAGAGATCCGGGGTGCGGGCGACGCATTTGGTTGAGATCCCGGTGGATCTCATCCCAAACCACCGGATCCGGCCGGTGAGCTCCGGCGAGGAGGCGGATTCCGGCGAGGGGAGGCGCGAGCGCTGGCGAGGTGGAGGCTGCAGCTTGGCTTGGCGACGGGTGCGGCGAGCGGCACGGACGACGGAGGGGCGACGGCTCAGCACGGCGCGCCGGTGCGGCGGCGGCGCGGGGTCGCGGGAGGCCGGGCA
>NC_041383.1:681049065-681080377 GCF_002162155.2 Triticum dicoccoides | reverse complement strand
GGCGGCGCGCGGATCTGAGTGGCGGCGGGGAGCCTCGGGCCCGGGCAGGCCTCGCGCGGGCTCTGCGGGCCGCGGCGGTGGAGGAAGACGGCGGTGACACGTGGCGGGCGCTGAGTGGCTCGGGGCGGCGGCGCGATTTCGTTCGGCGTGGGCGGACATGTCCGGCGGCGCGGAGGGGGAGTTTGCTAGGGTTAGACCGCAAATATCGGAGGGGATCACTTATTTATAGGTAGGAGAAGCTAGGAAGCTCCAAATGAGGCACGGTTTTCTCCCACACGATCATGATCGAACGACCGAGAGCATGTAGGGGAGTTTGCTGGGTTTTGGGCCACTTTGGAGGGGTGTTGGGCTGCAAGACAAAAGAGGCTTTTACGATTACCCGGTTAACCGTTGGAGTATCAAACAACCTCCAAATGGCACAAAATTTGACAGGCGGTCTACCGGTGCTATACCAAGGCCGCTTGGCAAACCTCGGGCCATTCCGAGAAAGTTTAACAACCGCTCACAACGAGAGACAAAAGGGGGACGCCGGAGGACATAGGAGTGCCGGATTGCAAAACGGACAACGGGGAAAAGGCTCGGATGCATGAGACGAACACGTATGCAAAATGAGATGCACATGATGACATGATAAAATGCAACACACAAGCAAATGACAAGGCAACTATGGAGAATAACTGGTAGACACCTGGCGCACCGAATCTGGGGCGTTACATGGCTCTCCGACGCCCATCTTCTCCTATATGAAGTCTTTCGATGAGAAAAAATAAAGAGCAACTGAGGGAGTCCTGGACTAGGGGGTGTCCTGATAGCCGGACTATCATCATCGGCCGGACTCCAAGACTATGAAGATACAAGATTGAAGACTTCGTCTCGTATCCGGATGGGACTCTCCTTGGCGTGGAAGGCAAGCTTGGCGATACGGATATGTAGATCTCCTACCATTGTAACCGACTCTATGTAACCCTAGCCCTCTCCGGTGTCTATATAAACCGGATGGATTTAGTCTGTAGGACGAACAACCATTACAACAATCATACCATAGGCTAGCTTCTAGGGTTTAGCCTCCTTGATCTCGTGGTAGATCTACTCTTGTAATACCCACATCATCAATATCAATCGAGCAGGACGTAGGGTTTTACCTCCATCAAGAGGGCCTGAACCTGGGTAAAACATCGTGTCCCTTGTCTCCTGTTACCATCCGCCTAGACGCACAGTTCGGGACCCCCTACCCGAGATCCGCCGGTTTTGACACCGACATTGGTGCTTTCATTGAGAGTTCCTCTGTGCCGTCGCAATCAGGAAGGATGCCTCTTCCCGTCTTTAAAGACGGTGCCATTGCCAAAGGAGCCTTGGCTGCCGGACAAGCTATCCGGCTAGGTGGTTTTCTTATGACCGCCTGTTCGTCCACCGCTTCGACGATGACCTCTCGGGTCATCAAAAGCGATCTTCACATTAACTCGGAACTCACCGAGCAGCTGGATCCAATGGAGCTCTCGTCCACGAACGAGCTCTTGGATCGCATCGCCGCCCTGGGAGTCGCTACAGACTACGATCAGATTGGGCTTAAACCCGATCTGAGAGAAATTAACTCTCGCCAGGCTACCCACCATGTCGCCGTGGTAGAAGAACAACGTGGCGATTCTTCCCCTACGTTAAAAACCAGTTATGTCCGGATTCCCGATCCCTCCATGCCGGACTCCCGCGGAGGGATGGACGCCAACCGAGTACTGAACCTAAAGTCAGGCAGCGGACTGGATTCGCGGGACGATCTCCAGCAGTACAAGGTTCCAAATCCGGAAACTCCTCGGCCCTTGAGCCTCAGATTGGGTGGGGTTCCGATTTTAGTTGCACCCACCCACCCAAGTATAAGTGATCTATCTCAAATACGGCAAGAGCCCGACGAGACAGTACATCATTACTGGGCCAGATTCCTCCTGGTTATGGACAGGATAAAGGACTGCCATGAGGAAAGCGCAATTTCTATTTTTTGCAATAATTGCACGGACAAGGGAATTATGAACGCCATAAATCGCCGCAAGGTCACGCACTTCGCCGACCTGGCAACCATAGTACGAAAGTACTGTGCGATAGAGAGCGCCTGGAAAACCGAAACTAAATTTTGGGACAATCCGACCCTTAACACAACCTTAATCCGGAATAAAAGGGTGCAGCATATTCAAGCACCTGGATCAAAAACCAAAAAGCAAAAACCCCCTAAAGGGTACGGAACCGTACTGGAAGGATGGCTCAGCGGACCCTGCAAAATCCATAATGCAGAAGGCGCCACTCCAACACATAGCCTCCGGGCATGTTGGATACTACGGCAGGTGGCCAAAAGTGGCGAAGGGCTTCTAGCCCCAGAAAACCAACCTAACAGCACCAGTACGGTATCAACAATCTTTGAGACTTTCGCATCAAATAATATGCGGAAATGAACAATCCGCAGCCTCGCCGAAGTCTACCAAGTAGCAACAGCAAATCCATGGAGCGACACGGCAATCACCTTCAATGCCAGCGACGAACCTAAATTCCGAACAGCCCGAGCGCCAGCCGCATTGGTTCTATAGTGGACGACTTTCATCTTACCAAGGTACTCATGGACGGGGGCAGCGGATTAAACCTCATCTATGAGGAAACTCTCCAAAAAATGGAAATAGACTGGAGCCATATTGAGCGAAGCAGCACAACCTTTAGAGGAATAATCCCTAGTCGGGAAGTACGCTGCACAGGAAAAATCACACTAGATGTGGTGTTCGGCTCGCCGGACAACTATAGGTCCAAAGAAGTCACGTTCCAAGTGGCCCCGTTTAGCAGCGGATATCACGCTCTATTGGGGCGAGAGGCATTCACAATTTTCCAAGCCGTACCCCATTACGGGTACGAAACTCAAAATGCCCGGGCCCAATGGAATTATCACTCTGATGAGTGATCCGGACATAGCACCCCGCGCCGAGAACAAAACAGCCGCACTAGCCCTAGAGGCACTATCCAAAGCACTCGCGGCAGAAGAACTCACGGCATTACGCTCCACGGTGAATAGGGACGACGTGATACTCGATAAGAGATCCAAGTCCACATCTTTCAAACCAGCAGACGAGATAGTAAAATTCCAGGTCCATCCCACGAACCCCACAAAGATGGCCTCCATCGGGTCACAATTAAACCCTGATGTAGAAACCGCACTGCGAGAATTCCTTCGGGAAAATTGGGACATTTTTGCCTGGCGCCCTTCAGATATGCCAGGAATCCCACGCAGGCTGGCAGAGCACAGCCTAAATATCCTAAAAGGATTCAAGCCAGTCAAGCAGGCCCTTCGATGATTTTCCGAACCCAAAAGACAGGCAATGGGAGAGGAGCTAGCCAAACTATTGGAAGCCGGATTCATCAGAGACATAAAACATCCGGACTGGCTAGCAAACCTGGTAATGGTACCAAAAAAGGACAAATCCTGGCGCCTCTGTGTGGATTTTAAAGACCTCAATAAGGCCTGTCCAAAGGATCCTTTCCCCCTCCCCCGCATCGAACAAATCATCGATGCCACTACGGGGCACGATTCATTGTGTTTTCTTGACGCATACTCCGGATACCATCAAATCAAGATGGCAGAAAGAGACCAGGCCGCAACGGCATTCATTACGCCATACGGACCATTCTGCTTCAACACAATGCCCTTTGGACTTAAAAACACCAGCGCAACATATCAGCGCATGATTCAGACATGTCTGGCTACCCAGATCGGCAAAACAGTGGAGGCATACATAGACGATGTGGTCGTCAAGACCAAACACATCGAAACTCTAATAGACGATTTGAGGCTCACATTCGACAACCTCCGAGCATACGACATCAAGCTTAACCTGGAAAAATGTGTCTTCGGCGTACCAGCCGGAAAGCTCTTGGGCTTCATTGTATCCGGCAGAGGAATTGAAGCAAACTCATCCAAGATCCGAGCTCTGTCACAATTGGACATCCCAAAAGACCTCAAACAAATACAAAAATTGACTGGATGCGTGGCGGCCCTAAGCCGCTTCATCTCCCGTTTGGGAGAAAAAGCATTGCCTCTCTATCGCCTCCTCAGGCGCACCGAACATTTCGAATGGACGGACGCTGCCACAGCCAGACTCGAAGAAATAAAATCCATACTGGCAACAAATCCGGTCCTGGCCGCGCCCAACTTGGGCGAACCAATGCTGTTATATATCGCGACAACACATCAAGTTGTAAACGCAGTGCTCGTCGTCGAACGAGAAACAGAAGGGCACAAATTCCCTCTTCAAAAACAAGTGTATTACGTATCCACAGTCCTAACTCCATGCAAGTCACGATACCCACATTATCAAAAGATAGCGTACCGGTGTTCATGGCATCCCGGAAGCTACGACACTACTTTCAAGAGTGTTCGATCACAGTGGCCTCCGAAGTACCTCTCAGCGACATCATAAACAATCGCGACGCGATGGGCAGAATTGCAAAATGGGCCATTGAGCTTTTACCATTCGATATAACCTACAAACCACGGCGAGCTATATATTCGCAAGTTTTGGCTGACTTCATCGCTGAATGGACAGAAGTCGAACTCCCTAAAGAGTACGGCGCATACTCCAATTGGATTATGCACTTCGACGGCTCTAAAATGTTGGCCGGCTTGGGGGCTGGCGTCATCTTGACGTCCCCAACCGGAGATACAGTCCAATATGTACTTCAAATAATGTACACAGACTCCAATAACGCAGCCGAATACGAGGCCCTTCCACATGGTCTCCGGATGGCCATCTCCATGGGCATTCAACGCCTAGAGGTCCGCGGGGATTCAAACCTCGTGATATCCCAAGTAAATGGAGATTTTGACGCCAAGGATCCGAAAATGGCAGCCTACCGTAATGCCGTCTTAAAAATGTCAGCTCGGTTCGAAGGACTCGAATTCCATCACGTAGCCCGGGACAACAACCAGGCAGCCGACGTGTTGGCATGCATCAGCGCAAAACGTGACGCCGTCCCTCCCAACATCTTTTTGGAATGACTCTTTAAGCCCTCCGTACTATGGGAAGAGGAGTCCGGAAATAGCAACCCGGAAACAACCATGCCACCCAGCATGGAACATTCTGACATGGTAGGTGGCTCAGCCAATGAAATAACACCCTCAGCTCACGAAATAATGGCAGTAATCGCCCCGTGGACAGAACCATTCCTAGCCTACTTAACTCGGCAGGAACTCCCCGAAGACCAAAATGAGGCCTGCTGCATAGTTCGGCAATCTAAAGCCTACAAGGTCCATAAGGGAGAGCTCTATAAGAAAAGCACAACCGGAGTCCTTCAAAGGTGTATCTCCGAGGAGGAAGGGCGAAATCTCCTGGCTGAAATTCATGCCGGACTCGGTGGGCACCACGCCGCAGCTCGAGCCCTTGTGGGCAAGGCCTTCCGTACAGGATTTTATTGGCCGACGGCCCGGGCAGATGCTCAGGACTTAGTCCAACGATGCGTTGGTTGCCAGCTCTTTGCTAATCAAAGCCACATGCCACCCACCGCCCTCAAAACTATACCCATCACCTGGCCGTTCGCGGTCTGGGGGCTTGATATGGTAGGACCCCTTAAGGGGGGAACCCACAAGCAAAAACACCTATTGGTCATGGTGGACAAATTCACCAAATGGATAGAGGCCAAACCAGTTAAAACGGCCGAATCCGGACCTGTGATAGACTTTATATCAGGGGTAGTACACCGTTATGGTGTCCCCCACAGCATCATCACCGATAACGGCACAAATTTCACGGCCGGCGAGGTTAAACTCTGGTGCAAAAACATGGGCATCAAGCTCGACTATGCTTCAGTCTATCACCCCCAATCTAACGGTCAAGTCGAACGAGCAAACGGTCTAATCATGAGCGGCATCAAACCCAGACTAGTGCGGTCCCTCAAGGAATCTAACACGCACTGGGTAGAGGAGCTCGACTCCGTACTCTGGGGGCTGCGGACCACGCCAAACCGCACTACCGGATTCACACCCTTTTTTATGGTGTACGGTGCAGAGGCAGTTCTGCCCTGCGACATAATTCATGACTCACCTCGTGTGTGCATGTACGAAGAAAGAGAAGCCGAGTTAGATCGGCAGGACAGTTTGGACGCCTTAGAGGAGGAGCGGGACGTGGCAAAAGCTCGTTCCGCATTCTATCAGTAGCAGGCTCGAAGATACCAAAGCAGAGAAGTACGGGCCAAGACTTACAATGTTGGCGAACTCGTTCTACGCCTGCCGGACAAGAAAAAGGACAAACTGAAGCCCAAATGGGAAGGTCCCTTCATCATCGACCAAGTCCTAACCGGCGGAGCATACCGTCTACGTAACGCATCGGATAACCGACTCGAGCCGAACCTATGGAATGCAGCCCGTCTCCGAAGGTTCTACGCCTAGCGCCGGACTCAGAGTTCGTCTCCCTCCTCCGTCCACCTTTTACATTATTCACTGTCTCTTGACCCCCTCCTTCTTCCTCTTTTCTCTTTTTTATTTTATTTTTTTCTTCCAGTAAAAAGCTTTTGATAGGCTGATTTGCGCATTGATCGCACACACTTGATGTGCTCCTAGCACTCATTATACCTGGGGGCTTCTTTAACAGAAGCTTATTTGTACGGGCTTCATGCCCAATACATGCATCATACTTCCGCATGTGCCTTTTATTCACCATTATATGCATCGATATGACTTAAGTTTTGGCCAAGCTGGGTTGCCTGGCTCCTGTGCTTACCCCTACGTTCCCGATTGTTCGGCTAGGAGGTAAAGGGAGCACCTCTGCGATTGTTACTGCCGGGTCAGCCGGATGTGTACCTCAGACTGGGTGAAGCCGAAAGCTAGCGTTCTTAAGGGAATATTCGATCGGTGACTTGAAAGATGATTTATTACTTATTCAATTTATCTGCCCCCAGATGCTTTTTCTGCCTCCCAGGGAAAGGAACCCTTAACGGAGCTATTCTCCCTGGAAGATGTTTCTTACTAACCATGTAATATAACATAACTAGTTGGGCACTTGTCTGATAAAGCACTTATGACCCCTACGCCTGGTCTCCATGGATGCCCCAATTTTTTCATAACTTAGAAGGTATTCGGACACACTCCGGACTCTAGGGTCCCGAGGTTGAAGCGAAAAGGTCGGCAAACACAAACGATCTACAATCCGGCTAGAAGGCATTTTACATGTCATTTCAAAATACATCGTCAAATCGACTGACTGTACTCCTCTTCAATCCCGTCTAACAGACTGTCTAATTTACAGTCCTGTTGGGAATACTTAGCGGCCAACTCTACTTGGCCGTACATTAAGCTCACAGGGATCTCCTTCCCATCGGGCCCCACAGGTCCGACCTTGGCCATGTGGTTCGGATCCGCTTTCCTGTACCACGTCTTCACCATGGCCTAGGCCTCCCTGGCGCCTTGATGACAGGCCGATATCTTCCACAGACGGAAGCGCTGTCGTGCTCCCTGAAGCTTCTCAGCAAGCCCTTCAAGGCTTTCGGGCAGGGAAACGGACGGCCATAAGGCCTGGGCAACACCACTCATTGCTTGCCGCACACGTTCGTGCAGTTGCATCAGCTCGAGGAGTTGGTCACCCGTTGAACTGGGCATTTCCTCCGCAGGGCGACCTGTGAGCACACCTAAAGACAAATTTCTGTCAATCGACTTCCTTGCCGAACTCTTCTTTTCAAAAGAGTTTGCTCAAGCACTTACTATAAATTCCGCGACGAAGCCGCTAATTCTCCTTTACGGAGCCAGATAGCTGGGCCCGCACACCTTTCAGCTCTTCTCCCAGCTGGGTGTGGGCATCTTGGAGCTTGTTCCTCTCCTGCTGCACCTTCATAAGCACCCTCTCGCCGGCCTTCAGCTGGCGCAGTAGTTGTTGCTTGTCCGGATCAAGTCCGGCAACATCTGCATTACTATTGTTAGACTCACAGGCACGCCGCACACTGCTTATCTTTTTGAAATATGTGTTACCGGAGGGGGTCTCGGTATATCCTTCTGCGGCACCTAGTGCGGCCTCAAGTTGGGCCTTGCACCCTTGTAGCTCCTGAGACAATTGGGTATTCTTTTCCGTAAGATCCTGCATATCAAATGATCCTTAAATCAGTTCTTTTAACTACTTTAAGTCTCGGGGGCTACTGGCATATACAACTAGTAAAAACCTTTACCCGTATGTCCTTTACATACTGCTCCGTGGCTCTGGCTAAACCATCTTGAGCGGCACGGAGGTGCGCGTCTCCCGCGTTAAAGGCATTCAATGCCTCTGGGGAGAAACACGCGTCACGAAGAACTGCCCGGCGGCGCCTATGATTCATAGCGCTCTCCACCTCAGACCCGGTGGCGGACAGCCTGTCGGCATCCTCCGTTGGAGGAGTATCCGGCTCGCGCCTCGCACTCGCCTCCCCCTCCAGACCAGGTGTTGGAGCCTGGCTGGTGGAGGCTTGGTTGGCAGCCTCTCCGGGCACAGTCCGACGAGCGCTCTTTCTCCTGGAAAAGTAATGAGCATTAATACACCTCCTAGGAATCTTTTCCTAAACAACAATCGCGAGCTATACCGTTGCGGTGACATTTCGATTCGTACCGCACCCCTCTTCCACCTGCTGGGCCGGACTGACCTTTGTTGGCCAACCGCCAAGGGTTCGGCTTCCCGCCTTGAAGGCGCCTCCTGCGAGACACCGTTGTATACGACGGTAAGAAATACACGAGGACGAAGTAATGGTGTCAAGACTCCGGTCATGATTACCTGGGAAGCCGGAGATAGGCCGGGGTAGTCAGCCGTGATGGCGACTAGAGCATTGTCCATGCTAAGTAGGTGGAACACCCCGTCGATCAACTCCACCTTTATGTCCGTATCCTCTTCAGAGGCCGGATCAAGGGATCTTCCCGGATCCTCGGGTTGTGGAGCCGGACTGTGAATGTCCTCCACATCCCGGTGCAGTTCCTGCGTCAAAATCACAGAGTAAGGCACTCGGCTTTGAAAGCACGGGTCGGATGAATAAACGTCCGCTTACCCAGCTCCGAGGGTTATTCATGGAGAACCCATTCAATGGGCTCGTCCAGAGGAAGTCCTCCTTCTCCCCCTTGAACAGGCCGGAAAGGATCTTCACCAGATCCGCGGCCGATCCCGACCCCTTGCGGCCATGACGGGTGGCGTCATTCTCCCTGTTGAAATCCCACATGGGGTGGGCCCTATATTGAATCGGCTACACCCCTCGCATAATGCACGTGGCCATGACTCCGATCATGGTCAATCCGGAATGGGCCAGCAACCTTATCCGGCCCATCAAATAATGGACGCTCCTGTCTTCCTCCTGTTGAGGGCTCCGTGGGCGCCAACTTAGGCGTTTCTTCAGGGGAGCCTTGCTGAACTCCGGGAGACCGGTCCGAACTGGGTCCGGCAGTGGAGCATCTTCCACATAAAACCATTCCGAGGGCCAGTCTTCGGACGCCTTCTTGGGGGTCCCGGATAGATATCCGGTCCCGGCGATGCGCCATATTTCGGCTCCGCCCACTTGATATATTGACCCCTCGTGAGAACGGGGTACGAGGCAGAATAGTCTCTTCCACAGCGCAAAATGGGGCTCAATGCCCAGGAACAGCTCACAGAGAGCTACGAAACCCGCGATATGCAGAATGGAGGTGGGTGTGAGGTGATGAAGCTGGAGTCCGTAGAACTCCAGAAGCCCCCGGAGAAACGGATGTATGGGAAATCCGAGCCCCCTTATTAGATAAGGGACGAAGCACACCCGCTCCCCTTTAGAGGGACTAGGGGTGGCCTCCGCTTGCTTTCCACCTTTGTAGGTGGCCAGCCCGGCTCGAACCGGGACCATAAAGGCCGGAGGAAGGTATCCCTCCGTTTGGAGCGTCACCAGCTCGTGGTGCGGAACTGAACATCTCCTCCAATCTCCTGGCTGAGGGCTAGGAGCGCGAGAGGAGGAGCCGCGTCGACGGTCCATGATAGAGTGGATTTTTGGTCGGAGGCGCTCCGATGAGTACTCGCGGAAGGAGGATGGTGTGATTTAGATCTGGATTCTTGCCTCTATTATAGGCAGATTATTTGCGTAGCTAGGGGGTAAAATATGAAAATACCCTGGCCTTTCGCATTCGTGCGACGCGTGGAAGAGGGCCATTATTGGGCGTGGAAGCCAAGGAACACGTCGTTTGTAAGGAAGCCGGACACTATTCGGCAAGCACATGGAATTTGGAGGAGAACCCGCCTTGCAACGCCAAAGACAATATGCGCGCTGGACTCGTCGTCATTGAAGCCTGGTTCGGGGGCTACTAAGGGAGTCCTGGACTAGGGGGTGTCCGGATAGCCGGACTATCATCATCGGCCAGACTCCAAGACTATGAAGATACAAGATTGAAGACTTCGTCCCGTGTCCGGATGGGACTTTCCTTGGCGTGGAAGGCAAGCTTGGCGATATGGATATGTAGATCTCCTACCATTGTAACCGACTCTATGTAACCCTAGCCCTCTCCGGTGTCTATATAAACCGGATGGCTTTAGTCCGTAGGACGAACAACCATTACAACAATCATACCATAGGCTAGCTTCTAGGGTTTAGCCTCCTTGATCTCGTGGTAGATCTACTCTTGTAATACCCACATCATCAATATCAATCGAGCAGGACGTAGGGTTTTACCTCCATCAAGAGGGCCCGAACCTGGGTAAAACATCGTGTCCCTTGTCTCCTGTTACCATCCGCCTAGACGCACAGTTCGGGACCCCCTACCCGAGATCCGCCGGTTTTGACACCCACAGCAACCTTTCGGGACGAGACTCCGCCGCCACGAGGCGGAACCTTGGCGGAACCAATCTAGGGCTCCGGCAGAGCTGTTCTGCCGGGGACACTTCCCTCCGGGAGGGGGAAATCATCACCATCGTCATCACCAACGCTCCTCTCATCGGGAGAGGGCAATCTCCATCAACATCTTCACCAGCACCATCTCATCTCCAAACCCTAGTTCATCTCTTGTATCCAATTCTTGTCTCCAAGTCCGGGATTGGTGCTAGTAGGTTGCTAGTAGTGTTGATTACTCCTTGTAGTTGATGCTAGTTGGTTTATTTGGTGGAAGATCATATGTTCAGATCCTATATGCACATTATTACCCCTCTGATTATGAACATGAATATGTTTTGTGAGTAGTTACGTTTGTTCCTGAGGACAAGGGAGAAGTCTTGCTATTAGTAGTCATGTGAATTTGGTATTCGTTCGATATTTTGATAAGATGTATGTTGTCTAACCTCTAGTGGTGTTATGTGAACGTCGACTACATAACACTTCACCATTATTTGGGCCTAGAGGAAGGCATTGGGAAGTGATAAGTAGATGATGGGTTGCTAGAGTGACAGAAGCTTAAACCCTAGTTCATGCGTTGCTTCGTAAGGGGCTGATTTGGATCCATATGTTTCATGCTATGGTTAGGTTTACCTTAATACTTTTGTTGTAGTTGCGGATGCTTGCAATAGAGGTCAATCATAAGTGGGATGCTTGTTCAAGTAAGAACATCACCCAAGCACCGGTCCACCCACATATCAAATTATCAAAGTACCGAACGCGAATCATATGAGCGTGATGAAAACTAGCTTGACGATATTCCCGTATGTCCTCGGGAGCGCTTTTGCTATTATAAGAGTTTGTCCAAGCTTGTCCTTTGCTACAAAAAGGATTGGGCCACCTTGCTGAACTTTATTTACTTTTGTTACTTGTTGCCCGCTACACTTTATCTTATCACAAAACTATATGTTACCACTTATTTCAGTACTTGCAGAGAATACCTTACTGAAAACCGCTTATCATTTCCTTTTGCTCCTCATTGGGTTCGACACTCTTACTTATCGAAAGGACTATGATAGATCCCCTATACTTGTGGGTCATAAAGACTCTTTTCTGGCACCGTTGCCGGGGAGTGAAGCGCCTTTGGTAGGCGGAATTTGGTAAGGAAAAATTTATTTAGTGTGCTGAATTTTTCTGTCACTTGTTACTATGGAAAGTAATTGTCTGAGGGTTTGTTCGGGGTATCTTCACCCCGTCCACTTGAGCCAAGAGTTGCTCATCAACCTACTGAACCTATTGAACCTACTGAAAATGAAACTCCTTTTCAGATTCCTTCGGGTATGATGGAAAAACTGCTAGCTAACACTTTTGCAGGAGATGGAACAAAGCATCCTGACGAACATCTACGCTATGTGGATGATATTTGTGGACTATTTAAGCTTGTAGGTATACCCGATGATGTTGTTAAGAAGAAGGCTTTCCCTTTATCTTTGGAGGGAGACGCATTGACATGGTATAGGCTATGTGATGATATGAGATCATGGAACTATAAAAGATTGAAATTGGAATTTCATCAAAAGTATTACCCCATGCATCTTGTTCATCGTGATCGCAATTATATATATAATTTTTGGCCTCGCGAAGGAGAAAGCATCGCTCAAGCTTGGGGGAGGCTTAAATCAATGTTATATTCATGCCCCAATCATGAGCTCTCAAAAGAAGTAATTATGCAAAGTTTTTATGCTCAGCTTTCTGGTAACAATCGCACCATGCTCGATAATTGTTGTGCTAGCTCTTTTATGATGAATCCTATTGAATTTAGATGGAATTTATTGGATACAATTAAACACAACTCTGAAGATTGGGACCTCGACGAAGGTAAGGAGTCAGGTATGATACCTAAGTTTGATTGTGTTAAATCTTTTATGGATACCGATATTTTCCGAAAGTTTAGCACTAAATATGGACTTGACTCTGAGATAGTAGCTTCTTTCTGTGAATCTTTTGCTACTTATGTTGATCTCCCCAAGGAGAAGTGGTTTAAATATCATCCTCCCATAGAAGTAAAAGTAGCTGCACCTATTAAAGTTGAAGAAAAGATTGTCACTTATAATGATCCTATTGTTCCCACTTCTTATGTTGAGAAACCACCTGAGGGAGTCTTGGACTAAGGGGTGTCCGGATAGCCGGATCACCATCATCGGTCGAACTATCATCGGCCGGACTATCATCATCGGCCGAACTCCAAGACTATGAAGATACAAGATTGAAGACTTCGTCCCGTGTCCAGAGGGGACTTTCCTTGGCGTGGAAGGAAAGCTTGGCGATACGGATATGTAGATCTCCTACCATTGTAACCGACTCTATGTAACCCTAGCCCTCTCCGGTGTCTATATAAACCGGATGGCTTTAGTCCGTAGGACAACAACCATTACAATCATACCATAGGCTAGCTTCTAGAGTTTAGCCTCCTTGATCTCGTGGTAGATCCACTCTTGTAAACATCCACAATATCAATATCAATCAAGCAGGACGTAGGGTTTTACCTCCATCAAGAGGGCCCGAACCTGGGTAAAACATAGTGTCCCTCGTCTCCTGCTACCATCCGCCTAGATGCACAGTTCGGGACCCCCTACCCGAGATCCGCCGGTTTTGACACCGACATTGGTGCTTTCATTGAGAGTTCCTCTGTGCCGTCACCGATAGTAAGGATGCCTCTTCCCGTCTTCAAGGACGGTATCTTCGCCAATGGAGCCTTGGCCGCCGGCCAAACTATCCGGCTAGGAGGTTTTCTTATGACCGCCTGTCCGGCCACCGCTTCAACGATGACCTCTCGGGTCATCGAGAGCAATCTTCACGTCAACTCGGAATTCGCCGAGCAGCTAGATCCAGCAGAGCTCTCATCTGTAAACGAACTCTTGGATCGGATCGCCACCCTGGGAGTCGCTACAGACTACAATCAGATCGGGCTTAAAACCGATCTGAGAGAGATTAACTCTCCCCAGGTTACCCACCACGTCACGGTGGTAGAGGAACATCGCGACGATCCTTCTCCCATATTGAAAACTAGTCGTGTCCGGGCTACCGAACCCTCCATGTCGGATTCCCAAGGAGGAGCGGATTTCGATCAAGCGCTGAACATAAAGTCAGGCATCGGACCGGACTCGTTGGACAACGTTCCACTTTCCAAGCTTCCAAATTCGGAAACTTCTCGGCCCTTAAGCCTCAAGATGGACAGGGTCCCGGACTCAATTAGGCCCGACCGTCCAAATATATGCGATCTATCTCTAATCCGGCAAGAGCCAGCCGAAACAGTACATCATTACTGGGCCAGATTCCTCCTGGTCATGGACCGGATAAAGGACTGCCGAGAGGAAAACGCAATCTCGATCTTTTGCAATAATTGCACGGACAGGGGAATCTTGAACGCCGTCAGCCGTCGTGAAATCACACGCTTCGCCGACCTGTCATCCATAGTGCGAAAGTACTGTGTGATAGAGAGTTTCCGGAAAACCGAAAATAGGTTTTGGGACAATCCGGCCATGGATACAGCCCCAATCCGCAACAAAAGGGTGCATTACACTCAGGCACCAGGTACAAGAACCAAAAAACGGAAGCCCCTTAAAGGGAACGGAACCGTACTGGAGGGATGGCTCAGCAAACCCTGTACAATTCACAGTACCAAGGGCGCCACCCCAACACATAGCCTTCGTGCATGTTGGATATTACGGCAGGTGGCCAAAAGTGGCGAGGAGCTTCTAGCCCCGGGAAACCACACCAACAATACCAGTACGGTATCAACAGTCTTCGAGACTTTCGCATCAAACAATATGCGGAAACGAACAATCCACAGCCTCGCCGAAACTACCAAGTAGCAACAACAAATCCTTGGAGCAACGCGGCCATCACCTTCAACGCCAGTGACGAACCTAAATTCCAAACAGCCCGAGCACCAGCCGCATTGGTCCTCAGTCCAATAGTGGACGGCTTTCGACTTACCAAGGTACTCATGGATGGCGGCAGCGGATTGAACCTCATTTACGAGGAAACTCTTCAAAAAATGGAAATAGACTGGAGCCGCATTGAGCGGAGTAGCACAACCTTCAGAGGAATAATCCCTAGCCGGGAAGCACGCTGCACCGGAAAAATCACACTCGATGTGGTGTTCGGCTCACCGGACAATTACAGGTTCGAAGAAATCACGTTTCAAGTGGCCCCGTTCAGCAGCGGATATCACGCTATATTAGGACGAGAGGCGTTCACAATTTTCCAAGCCGTACCCCATTACGGGTACATGAAGCTCAAAATGCCTGGGCCCGTCGGGATAATCACTCTCGTTAGTGATCCGGACATAGCGCTCCGCGCCGAAAACAAAACAGTCGCATTAGCCCTGGAGGCGCTATCCGAAGCCCTAGCGGCAGAGGAACTCACCGCGCTGCGCGCTACGGTGCACAGAGACGATGTGGTACTCGATAAGAGATCCAAGTCCACCTCCTTTATACCAGCGGACGAAATAATAAAATTCCAGGTCCATCCAACGGACCTGACAAAGATGGCCTCCATCGGGGCACAGCTGAACCCTGATGTAGACGCCGCACTGCGAGAATTCCTTCGGGAAAATTGGGACATTTTCGCCTGGCATCCTTCAGATATGCCAGGAATCCCCCGCAGATTGGCAGAGCATAGCCTAAACATCCTAAAAGGGTTCAAGCCAGTCAAACAGGCCCTTCGATGATTTTCCGAACCCAAAAGACAGGCAATGGGAGAAGAACTGGCCAAACTATTGGAAGTCGGATTCATCAGAGACATCAAACATCCGGATTGGCTAGCAAACCTGGTAATTGTACCAAAGAAGGACAAATCCTGGCGCCTATGTGTCGACTTCAAAGACCTAAATAAAGCCTGCCCAAAGGATCCCTTTCCCCTCCCCCGCATTGACCAAATCATCGATGCCACTGCAGGGCACGATTCATTGTGCTTCCTGGACGCATACTCCGGCTATCATCAAATCAAGATGGCAGAAGCGGATCAAGCCGCAACGGCATTCGTTACTCCATATGGACCATTCTGCTTCAACACGATGCCCTTCGGACTTAAAAACGCCGGCGCAACATATCAGCGCATGATTCAGACATGTCTGGCTACCCAGATCGGCAAAACAGTAGAGGCATACGTAGACGACGTAGTCGTCAAAACTAAACACGTCGAAACTCTAGTAGACGACTTGAGGGTCACATTCGACAACCTCCGAGCATATGACATTAAGCTGAATCCGGAAAAATGCGTTTTCGGCGTACCAGCCGGAAAGCTCTTGGGCTTCATTGTATCCGGTAGGGGAATTGAAGCAAACCCGGCCAAGATCCGGGCTCTGTCATAGCTGGATATTCCAAAAGACCTCAAACAGATCCAGAAATTGACTGGATGCGTGGCGGCTCTCAGCCGCTTTATCTCCCGTCTAGGAGAAAAGGCATTGCCCCTCTATCGCCTCCTCAGGCACACCGAACACTTCGAGTGGACGGATGCTGCCACTGCCGGACTCGAAGAAATAAAGGCCGTATTGGCAACAAATCCGGTCCTGGCTGCGCCCAACCTGGGCGAACCTATGTTGTTATACATCGCGGCAACACATCAAGTCGTGAGCGCGGTGCTCGTCGTAGAACGAGAGACAGAAGGGCATAAACTCCCTCTTCAAAAACCAGTGTACTATGTATCCACTATTTTAACTCCCTGCAAGTCCCGCTACCCACACTATCAAAAAATAGCGTATGCGGTGTTCATGGCATCCCAGAAGTTGCGACACTACTTTCAAGAGTGTTCGATAACAGTGGCCTCCGAAGTACCCCTAAATGACATTATAAACAACCGCGAGGCGACGGGCAGGATTGCAAAATGGGCCATCGAGCTCCTACCATTTGATATAACTTACAAACCCCGGCGAGCTATAAAGTCGCAAGTTTTGGCTGACTTCATCGCTGAATGGACTGAAGCCGAACTCCCTAAAGAGTACGGCGCATACTCCAACTGGATTATGCACTTCGACGGCTCCAAAATGTTGGCCCGATTGGGGGCTGGCGTCGTATTGACGTCCCCAACCGGGGACACAGTCCAATATGTACTTCAGATAATGTACACGGACTCCAACAACACAGCCGAATACGAGGCCCTTTTACATGGCCTCCGGATGGCAATCTCCATGGGCATTCAACGCCTAGAGGTGCGCGGGGACTCAAACCTCGTAATATCCCAAGTAAACGGAGACTTTGACGCCAAGGATCCGAAAATTGCATCCTATCGTAACGCTGTCCTTAAAATGTTAGCTTGGTTCGACGGACTCGAATTCCATCACATAGCCAGGGATAATAACCAAGCGGCCGACGTATTGGCACGCATCGGCGCAAAACGTGACGCTGTCCCTCCAAACATCTTCCTGGAACGGATGTTCAAGCCATCCGTACTATGGGAAGAGGAGTCCGGAAATAACAAACCGGAAGCAGCCACACCAACCGACACAGAGCAATGTGACATAAGCGGCGATTCCGTGGATGAAATAACACCTTTGGCCCACGACATAATGGCCGTAATCGCCCCGTGGACAGAGCCATTCCTAGCCTAATTGCTTAGGCAGGAACTTCCCGAAGACCAAAATGAGGCCCGATGCATAGTTCGGCGATCTAAAGCCTACAAGGTCCATGAGGGAGAACTTTATAAGAAAAGCACAACCGGAGTCCTTCAAAGGTGTATCTCCGAAGAGGAAGGGCGAGACCTCCTGGCTGAAATTCACGCCGGACTAGGCGGACACCACGCCGCAGCCCGGGCCCTTGTGGGAAAGGCATTCCGTACAGGATTTTATTGGCCGACCGCCCGGGCAGATGCTCAGGACTTAGTCCAAAGATGCGTCGGTTGTCAGCTCTTTGCTAATCAGAGCCATATGCCACCCACCGCCCTCAAAACTATACCCATTACCTGGCCGTTCGTGGTCTGGGGACTTGACATGGTTGGACCACTTAAAGGGGGAACCCACAAGCAAAGATACCTATTGGTCATGGTGGATAAATTCACCAAATGGATAGAGGCCAAGCCGGTTAAAACGGCAGAGTCCGGACCAGTGATAGACTTCATATCCGGGGTAGTACACCATTACGGTGTCCCCCACAGCATCATCACCGATAACGGCACGAACTTCACGGCCGATGAGGTTAAATCATGGTGCAAAAATATGGGCATCGAGCTCGATTACGCTTCAGTCTATCATCCTCAAACCAACGGTCAAGTGGAACGAGCAAATGGTCTAATAATGAGCGGCATCAAACCCAGACTAGTGCGGTCCCTTATGAAATCTGACACGCACTGGGTAGAGGAGCTCGACTCCGTACTCTGGGGGCTGCGGACAATGCCTAACCGTACTACCGGATTCACACCATTTTTTATGGTATACGGCGCAGAAGCAGTTTTGCCCTGTGACATCATTCATGACTCACCTCGAGTACGCATGTACGAAGAAAGAGAAGCCGAGTTGGATCGGCAGGACAACTTGGACGCATTGGAGGAAGAACGCGACGTTGCCAAGGCTCGTTCCGCATTTTATCAGCAGCAGGCTCGAAGATACCAAAGCAGAGAAGTACGGGCCAAGACTTACAACATTGGCGAACTAGTTCTACGTCTGCCGGACAAGAAAAAGGACAAGCTCAAGCCCAAATGGGAAGGCCCCTTCATCATCGATCAAGTCCTGACTGGCGGAGCATACCATCTACGAAATGCATCGGATAATCGACTCGAGCCGAACCCATGGAACGCAGCCCGCCTCCGAAGATTCTAGGCCTAGCGCCGGACTGAGAGTTCGTCCCTTCCCCCCGTCCAAATTTTTATACTTCAGCTGTCTTTTGTTCATCTTTTTTCTCTCACCCCTATTCATCAAAGCCTTAAAAGGCTTACTTGCGCATCGTTCGCACGTAATTGATGTGCTATCCGCACTCAGTATACCTGGGGGCTTCTTTAACAGAAGCGTATTTATAAGGGCTTCGTGCCCAAAACATGTGTCATACTTCCACATGTACCCTTTTATTCACCATTATATGCATCGATATGACTTAAGTTTTGGCCAAGCTGGGTTGCCTGGCTCCTGTGCTTACCCCTACATTCCCGATTGTTCGGCTAGGAGGTAAAGGGAGCACCTCTGCGATTGTTACTGCCGGGTCAGCCGGATGTGTACCTCAGACTGGGTGAAGCCGAAAGCTAGCGTTCTTAAGGGAATATTCGGTCGGTGATTTGAAAGATGATTTTTTACCAATTTATTTATCTGCCCCCAGATGTTATCCTGCTCTTTTCGCAGTCCGGACATGCACTTTAGGGCATGCCTCCCCCAGAGGAAAGGAACCCTTAACGGAACTATTCTCCCTGGAAGATGTTTCTTACTAACCATGTAATATAACATAACTAGTTGGGCACTTGTCTGATAAAGCACTAATGACCCCTACGCCTGGTCTCCATGCATACCCCGGTTGTTTCATAACCGAGCAGGTATTCGGACACACTCCGGACTCTAGGGTCCCGAGGTCGAAGCGAAAAGGTCGGCAAAGACAAACGATCTACAATCCGGCTAGAAGGCATTTTACATGTCATTTTATAATACATTGTCAAATCGACTGACTGTATTCTTCCTCAATCCCGTCTAACAGGCTGTCTAATTTACAGTCCTGTTGGGAAAATTCAGCGGCCAACTCTACTTGGCCGTATACTAAACTCACAGGGATCTCCTTCCCATCGGGCCCCACAGATCCGACCTCGGCCATGTGGTTGGGATCCGCCTTCTTGTACCGCGTCTTCACCATGGCCCAGGCCTCCCTGGCACCTTAACGGCAGGCTAAAATCTTCCATAAATGGAAGCGCTGCCGCACTCCCGGAAGCTTCTCCGCAAGCTCCCCAAGGCCCTCGGGTAGGGAGAAGGCTGGCCATAAAGCCTGGATGACGCTGCTCATTGCCTGCCGAACTCATTCGATCAGTTGCAACAACTCGGGAAGTTGATCACCCGTTGATACGGGCATCTCCTCCGCAGGGCGACCTGTGAGTATACCTACAGACATATTTTGTCAATGGACTTCCTCGCCAAACTCTTCATTTCAAAGGAATTCGCTTAAGCACTTACTATAGATGCCGCGACGAAGCCGCTGATTCTCTTTAACGGAGCCACACAGCTCGGCTCGAACGCCTTTCAGCTCTGCTCCAAGATGGGCATGGGCATCCTGGAGCTTGTTCCTTTCATGCTGCACCGTATGCAGCACCCTCTCGCCGGCCTTTAGCTGGCGCAGAAGTTCTTGCCTGTCCGGATCTTGTCCGGCAGCACCTGCAACGTCATTTTTAGACTTGCGCAAAGGCCCAACTCTACTTATCTTTCTAAAATAATGTGTTACCAGGAGAGGTCCCTGTGTTTCCTCCTGCGGCAGCGAGTGCGGCCTCAAGTTGGGCCTTACACTCTTGCAGCTCCTGAGACAGTATTCTTCTTTGTAAGACCCTGCAGTTAAACATGATCCTTAAATCAGTTAGCACAACTACTTTAAGTCTCGGGGGCTACTGGCATATACAACTATTAAAATCTCTTACCCGTATGTCTTTCACATACTGCTCCGTGGCTCTGGTCAAACCATCTTGAGCGGCACGGAGGTGCACGTCCCCCGCGTTAAAGGCATTCAACGCCTCAGGGGAAAAGCACGCGTCACGAAAAACTGTCCGGCGGCGCCTGTGGTTCATGGCGCTCTCCACCTCAGATTTGGTGGCGGACAGTCTGTCAGTATCCTCCGTTGGAGGAGTATCCGGCTCGCGCCTTGCGCTCGCCTCCCCCTCCAGGCCAGGCGCTGGAGCTTGGCTGGTAGAGGCCGGATTGGCAACCTCTACGCCCGCAGTCCGGCGGGCGCTTTTTCTCCTACAAAAGTCGTAAGCACTCAAACACTTCCTAGGGACGTTGTTCTAAATAACGAACCATGAGCTATACCTTTGCGGCGACGTTTCGACTCGCGTCGCACTCCTCTTCCGCCTGCTGGGCCGAACTGACCCTTGTTGGACAGCCGTCACGGGTTCGGCTTCCCGCCTTGAAGGCGCAGCCTGCACAATGCCGTTGTATATGGTGGTCAGAAGCGCGCGAAGATGGAGTAATGGTGTTAAGAATCCGGTCATAAGTACCTGGGAAGCCGGTGACAAGCCGGGGTAGTCGGCCGTGATGGCGACTAAAGCATTATCGATGCTGAGCTGATGGAATACCCCATCAATTAGCTCCACCTTTATATCCGGATCCTCTTCGGAGGTCGGATCGAGGGATCTTCCTGGATCCTCGAGTTGTGGAGCCGGACTGTGAATGTCCTCCACATCCCGGCGCAGTTCCTGCGTCAAAATCACAGAGTAAGGAACTCGGCTTTAGAAGCACGGGTCAGATGAATAAACGTCCGCTTACCCAGCTCCGAGGGTTACTCATGGAAAACCCGTTCAATGGGTTCGTACGGAGGAAGTCTTCTTTCTCCCCCTTGTACAGGCCGGACAGGATCTGCACCAGATCCTCGGCCGAGCCCGGCCACTTGCGGCCGTGGTGGGTGGCGTCGTCCTCCCCGTTAAAATCCCACATTGGGTGGCCCCTGTATTGCAGCGGCTGCACCCCCCGCATAATGCATGTGGCCATGACTCCGATCATGGTCAATTCGGAATGGGCCAACAGCCTTATCCGGCCCATCAAATAATGGACGCTCTTGTCTTCCTCCAGCTAAGGGCTCCGTGGGCGCCAACTTAGGCGTTTCTTCAGAGGAGCGTCGCTAAACTCAAGGAGGCCGATCCGAACTGGGTCTGGCAATGAAGCGTCTTCTATATAAAACCATTCTGAAGGCCAGTCTTCAGACGCCGTCCTAGGGGTGCCGGATAGGTATCCGGTCCCGGCGATGCGCCATATTTCGGCACCGCCCACTTGATATATTGACCCCTTGTAAGAGCGGGGTACGAGGCAGAATAGCCTCTTCCACAGCGCAAAATGGGGCTTGACGCCCAGGAATAGCTCGCAAAGGGCTACGAAACCCGCGATATGCAGAATGGAGGCGGGCGTTAGGTGATGGAGCTGGAGTCCGTAGAACTCCAGGAGCCCACGGAGGAATGGATGTACAGGAAATCCAAGCCCCCTTATTAGATAGGGGATGAAGCATACCCGCTCCCCTTTGGAGGGACTAGGGATGACCTCCGCTTGCTTCCCACCTCTGTAAGTGGCCAGCCCGGCTCGAACCGGAACCATAAAGGCCGGAGGAAGATATCCCTCCGCTTGGAGCGTCACCAGCTCGCTGTGCGGAACAGAGCATCTCCTCCAATCTCCTGGCAGAGGACTGGGAACGCGAGGAGAGGAGCCGCGTCGATGGTCCATGATGGAATGGATTTTTTGGTCAAGCAGCGCTCCGATGAGTACTTGCGGGAGGAAGATGGTGCGATTTGGATCTGGATTCCTGCCTCTCTTATAGGCAGGTTATTTGCGCCGCTAGGGGGTAAAACATAAAAGATACCCTGGCTTTTCGCATTCGTGCGACGCGTGGAAGAAGGCCATTATTGGGCGTGGAAGCCAAGAAGCACAACATTGATGAGGAAGCCGGACACTGTTCGGCAGGTACATGGAACTTGAAGGAGAACCCGCCTTGCAACGCCGAGGACTACACACATGCTAGATTATCGTCATTGAAGCCTGGTTCGGGGGCTACTGAGGGAGTCCTGGACTAAGGGGTGTCCGGATAGCCGGATCAACATCATCGGCCGAACTATCATCGGCCGGACTATCATCATCGGCCGGACTCCAAGACTATGAAGATACAAGATTGAAGACTTCGTCCCGTGTCCGGAGGGGACTTTCCTTGGCGTGGAAGGCAAGCTTGGCAATACGGATATGTAGATCTCCTACCATTGTAACCGACTCTATGTAACCCTAGCCCTCTCCGGTGTCTATATAAACCGGATGGCTTTAGTCCGTAGGACAACAACCATTACAATCATACCATAGGCTAGCTTCTAGGGTTTAGCCTCCTTGATCTCATGGTAGATCCACTCTTGTAAACATCCACAATATCAATATCAATCAAGCAGGACGTAGGGCTTTACCTCCATCAAGAGGGCCCGAACCTGGGTAAAACATCGTGTCCCTCGTCTCCTGTTACCATCCGCCTAGATGCACAGTTCGGGACCCCCTACTCGAGATCCGCCGGTTTTGACACCGAACCACCTTTCCCTGTTAGAATGAAGGATCATGCTAAAGCTTCAACTGTTGTTCGTAAAAGCAATATTAGAACTTATACCCCTCCTGAGCAAGTCAAAGTAGAACCTAATATTGCTATTGTTAAAGATCTCTTGTCTGATAATATTGATGGGCATGTTATTCAGTTCTCTGGTGAAACTGCTAGATTGCTAATCCCTGTGATAGAGATAAACATAGACCTGTGGTAGGCATGCCTGTTATTTCTGTTAAAATAGGAGATCATTGTTATCATGGCTTATGTGATATGGGTGCTAGTTCTAGTGTTATACCCATTGACTTATCCAAAGAAATTATGCATGATATTGCACCTGCTGAGTTAGAAGATATTGATGTTACAATTAAACTGGCCAATAGAGACACTATTTCGCCAGTGGGAATTGTTAGAGATGTTGAAGTCTTGTGTGGGAAAACCAAATATCCCGCTGATTTTCTTGTTCTTGGTTCTCCACAAGATAGCTTTTGTCCCATTATATTTGGTAGACCCTTCTTGAATACTGTTAATGCTAAGATAGACTGCGAAAAGAATGTTGTTACTATTGGCTTGGATGATATGGTTCATGAGTTTAATTTCTCTAAATTTAGTAAACAACATCGTGAGGAAGAATTGCCTAGTAAGGATGAAATTATTGGTCTTGCTTCTATTGTCGTACCTCCTAGTGACCCTTTAGAACAATATTTGCTAGACCATGAAAATGATATGTTCATGAATGAAAGAAGGGAGATAGATGAAGTATTCTTTAAACAGGAACCTATTCTGCAACACAATTTGCCTGTTGAAATTCTAGGGGATCCTCCTCCACCCAAGGGTGATCCTGTGTTTGAGCTTAAACCGTTGCCTGATAATCTTAAATATGCTTATCTTGATGAAAAGAAAATATATCCTGTTATTATTAGTGCTAACCTTTTAGAGCATGAGGAAGAACGATTATTGAAAACTCTGAAGAAGCATCGTGCTGCTGTTGGATATACTCTAGATGATCTTCAGGGCATCAGTCTCACTCTATGTCAACATAAAATAAATTTGGAAGCTGATGCCAAACCAGTTTGTGATCCTCAACGACGTTTGAATCCTAAAATGAAAGAAGTGGTAAGAAAAGAAATACTCAAGCTTCTGGAGGCAGGTATAATTTATCCCGTTGCTGATAGTCAGTGGGTAAGTCCTGTCCATTGTGTCCCTAAGAAGGGAGGTATTACTGTTGTCCCTAATGATAAAGATGAATTGATTCCGCAAAGAATCATCACAGGTTATAGGATGGTAATTGATTTCCATAAATTAAATAAGGCTACTAAGAAAGATCATTACCCCTTACCTTTTATTGATAAACTGCTAGAAAGATTATGCAAACATACACACTATTGCTTTCTAGATGGTTATTCCGGTTTTTCTCAAATACCTGTGTCGGCTAAAGATCAATCAAAGACTACTTTTACATGCCCTTTTGGTACTTTTGCTTATAGACGTATGCCTTTTGGTTTATGTAATGCACCTGCTACCTTTCAAAGATGCATGATGGCTATATTCTCTGACTTTTGCGAGAAAATTTGTGAGGTTTTCATGGACGACTTTTCCGTCTATGGTTCCTCTTTTGATGATTGCTTGAGCAATCTTGCTCGAGTTTTGCAGAGATGTGGAGAAACTAATCTTGTCTTGAATTCGGAGAAGTCCCACTTTATGGTTAATGAAGGTATTGTCTTGGGGCACAAAGTTTCTGAAAGAGGTATTGTAGTTGATAAAGCCAAGGTTGATGCTATTGAAAAGATGCCACGTCCCAAGGACATCAAAGGTATAAGAAGTTTCCTTGGTCACGCCGGATTTTATAGGAGGTTCATTAAGGACTTCTCAAAAATCTCTCGGCCTTTGACTAATTTATTACAAAAAGATGTACCATTTGTCTTTGATGATGATTGTGTAGAAGCATTTGAAATACTTAAGAAAGCATTAGTCTCTGCACCTATTGTTCAGCCACCTGACTGGAATTTACCCTTTGAAATTATGTGTGATGCTAGTGATTATGATGTAGGTGCTGTTCTAGGGCAAAGAGTTGATAAGAAATTAAATGTTATCCATTATGTCAGTAAGACTCTAGATAGTGCTCAAAGAAATTATGCTACTACCAAAAAGGAACTTTTAGCAGTCGTGTTTGCTTGTGATAAGTTTAGACCTTATATCGTTGATTACAAAGTTACTATTCACACTGATCATGCTGCTAATAAATATCTTATGGAAAAGAAAGATGCAAAACCTAGACTCATTAGATGGGTTCTCCTGCTGCAAGAATTTGATTTACATATTGTTGATAGAAAGGGAGCTGAGAACCCCGTTGCAGACAACCTGTCTAGGTTAGAGGATGTTCTTGATGACCCACTACCTATTGATGATAACTTTCCTGATGAACAATTAAATGTCATAAGCACTTCTCGTAGCACTCCATGGTATGCTGATTATGCTAATTATATTGTTGCTAAATTTATACCGCCTAGCTTCACATACCAACAAAAGAGAAAGTTTTTCTATGACTTGCGACATTACTTTTGGGATGACCCACATCTTTATAAAGAAGGAGTAGATGGTGTTATTAGATGTTGTGTACCTGAGCATTAACAGGAACATATCCTATGCAAGTGTCACTCTGAAGCTTATGGAGGACACCACGCTGGAGATAGAACTGCACATAAGGTATTGCAATCCGGTTTCTATTGTCCTACTCTCTTCAAGGATGCCCGTAAGTTTGTTTTGTCTTGCGATGAATGCCAAAGAATTGGTAATATTAGTAGACGTCAAGAAATGCCTATGAATTATTCACTTGTTATTGAACCATTTGTTGTTTGGGGCTTTGATTATATGGGACCTTTTCCTGCCTCTAATGGATATACACATATTTTAGTTCTTGTTGATTACATTACTAAGTGGGTAGAAGCTATTCCAACTAGTAGTGTTGATCATAACACCTCTATTAAAATGCTTAAGGACATTATTTTTCCGAGGTTTGGAGTCCCTAGATATCTTATGACTGATGGTGGTTCACACTTTATTCATGGTGCTTTCCGTAAGATGCTTGCTAAATACGACATTAATCATAGAATTGCATCTCCATATCACCCGCAGTCTAGAGGTCAAGTAGAGTTGAGCAATAGAGAGCTCAAATTAATTTTGCAAAAGACTGTGAATAGGTCTAGAAAGAATTGGTCCAAGAAACTGGATGACGCATTATGGGCCTATAGAACTGCATACAATAATCCTATGGGTATGTCTCCGTATAAAATGGTTTATGGAAAAGCTTGTCACTTACCTCTCGAACTAGAACATAAGGCATACTGGGCTATTAAAGAGCTCAACTATGATTTCAAACATGCTGGTGAGAAGAGGTTATTTGATATTAGCTCACTTGATGAATGTAGAACCCAAGCTTATGAAAATGCCAAGTTGTTTAAAGAAAAAGTCAAAAGATGGCATGACAAAAGGATACAAAAGCGTGAGTTTAATGTAGGTGATTATGTATTGCTATACAACTCTCGTTTAAGATTTTTTGCAGGAAAACTTCTCTCCAAATGGGAAGGTCCCTACGTTATCGAGGAGGCCTATCATTCTGGTGCCATAAAAATCAACAACTTCACAGGCACAAATCCGAAGGTGGTAAACGGTCAAAGGATCAAACACTATATCTCAGGTAATCCTATAAATGTCGAAACTAATATTATTGAGACCGTAACCCCGGAGGAATACATAAAGGACACTTTCCAGAACGTCCCAGCTACGAAAAGGAATAGGTATGTGGTACGGTAAGAAAACCGACTCCAAAACAATTTTTAAGGCAATATTTCTCCGTTTTGGAATATTTAGAAAAATAAGTAGCAGTCTGGGGAGGACACGAGGCCTCCACGAGGGTGGAGGGTGCGCCCTACCCCCTGGGCGTGCCCCCTACCTCGTGAGAACCTCGTGTGCCCTCTAGACTACGTTTCCTTGCACGATATGTATTTTGATCGGTAAAAATTCATTATATATACTCCCGATGGTTTTGACTCTCGTATCACGCAAATATCCCCTGTTCTTGTTTCGAGCTGTTTTTCTGACAGGTCTAGATCATCATGACGACCCCAAGAGCTTCCAAGGACAAGTTCTTCGAGAAGGTGATCAATCCTTACCTCGCGGAGGTGCTGCGACACCCTCAAACCATTGAGATGCGTGATGGTTTGCTGCACATCCGCGATGTTGAGGGACCAAAGGGAATCGGAAGCGTGGAGTCAAGACTCGAAACAATGGAGCAACAAGTTTTCAAGTGCCAGGGGATGGTGGAGCGTGGAATCAACGCTACCCACAAGATGCTCGCGGAGTTCACCAACAACTACGAGTCGGATGCCAAGAAGACCGAGGAGGCCATCTTCAAGCTACATGAGAAGATCGAGCACCTCCAAGCCCAAATCTATGATCTGCAAAACCAAAACTGTGAGTATGAATATAGATTCAAAAGGATGAGTTTGGCTGCAGATTTGAGGATTCCGGAGACTCGATCATCCTTCTATGATGGTGAGCCTATGCCATGGAAGGTGGACGACAAGCTCGCATCATGAACAACACCTCCACCACAAACAACAAAGAAGGAGACATAATCACATGGGTATGGGCACTCCCCTTGGCAACTGCCAAGCTTGGGGGAGGTACCCTGGTATCGTAACACCATCACAACTCCTATCTTTACCGTTTTTCTTAGTTCGATCCTTTTAGTAGTATCTTGATTTAGTAGAATAAAGTTATGGCATGATCTAGTTTTGAGTTTCGCTTTATGATCCTTCTCTGTAATCGAGTCCATGAGCTATATAATAAAGATTAGTGTTGAGTCAAGGGCTTGAGTATTTTGCCATGATCTTGGGTGATTAGAATAAAAAGAATAAAAAGAATCAAAGAGTTCATATTGATCTTAGTGAAAGTAATGACTTCACATAGAAAGAGTTTGATGATTAAAAGTTGTTGGGAGTTGGCAAATATAGCTTTGGTCATCGTTGCAATTAATAGGAAGTAATAAGGAAAGAGAGGTTTCACATATAGATATATTATCATTGACATCTTTTATGATTGGGAGCACTCATTAAAATATGACATGCTAAAGAGTTGATGTTGGACAAGGAAGACAACATGATGAGTTATGTTTTCTTACATCTGAGATAAAGTATGTTGTCATGGATCCTCTAACGTGTTGAGCTTGCCTTTCCCCCTCTTGCTAGCCAAATTCTCAGCACCAAGTAGAAATACTACTTGTGCTTCCAAATACCCTTAAAACCAGTTTTGCCATGAGAGTCCACCATATCTACCTATGGATTGAGTAAGATCCTTCAAGTAAGTTTTCATCGGTGCAAGCAATAAAAATTGCTCTTTAAATATGCATGACTTATTAATGCAGAGAAATAAGCTTTGTACGAACTTGTTGTGGACGCAATAAAAGTGACGGACTGCATAATAAAGGTTCACATACAAGGGGCAATATAAAGTGACGTTCTTTTGTATTAAGATTTTGTGCATCAACCCTAAACGCGCATGACAACCTCTGCTTCCCTCTGTGAAGGGCCTATCTTTTATTATTATCTTTTACCTTATGCAAGAGTCACGGTGATCTTCACCTTTCTTTTTCATTTTATCCTTTGGCAAGCTCAGCATGTTGGAAAGAACATGATATATATATATATATATATATATATATATATATATATATATATATATATAATTGGATGTGGGGGAGCATGAATTGTTATTGTTGACATTACCCTTGAGGTAAAAGGTTGTGGGCAAAACTATAAGCCCATATATTTCTCTGTGTCTGATTAAAACTCCGTAACCACAAGTATTGCGTGAGTGTCGGAAATTATGAAGCACTAAGTGATAGTTGAGTATGTGGACTTGCTTTTAAGCTCTAACATAGACTCTTTCCAATGTTATGATAAATTGCAATTGCTTCAATGACTGAGGGTATAATTTGTTGGTGCCCAATAAGTTTTCTGACTCATACTTTGGCTTTGTGAAAACAACATCATTTGAACATGAGTAATCATATGACAAAATCTATTTACGTTGCTGTTATGAAATAATCATGATGCCTTCATGTCCGTATTTTGTTTTTATCGACGCCTCTACCTCTAAACATGAGGACATATTTATTGTTATCGGCTTTTCGCTTGAGGACAAGCGAGGTCTAAGCTTGGGGGAGTTGATACGTCCATTTTGCATCATGCTTTTATGTCAATATTTATTGCGTTATGGGCTGTTACTTCACACTATGTCACAATATTTATGGCTATTCTCTCTTATTTTACAAGGTTTACATGAAGAGGGAGAATGCCGGTAGCTGGAATTCTGGGCTGGAAAAGGAGCAAATATTGGAGGCCCATTCCGCGCAACTACAAAAGTCCTGAAACTCCACGGAATGTCTTAAAATAAATAAAGAAAAATCATCGCCAAAGATGAAGGCCAGGGGGCCCACACCCTTCTCACGAGGGTGGGGGCGCCCCCCTGGGCGCGCCCCCCTACCTCGTGGGCCCCCTGGTGGCTCTTCAACGCCCATCTTCTCCTATATGAAGTATTTCGATGAGAAAAAAATAAAGAGTAACCTTTTGGGACGAGACTCCGCCGCCACAAGGTGGAACCTTGGCGGAACCAATCTAGGGCTCCGGCAAAGCTGTTCTGCCGAGGACACTTCCCTCTGGGATGGGAAATCATCACCATCGTCATCACCAACGCTCCTCTCACCGGGAGAGGGCAATCTCCATCAACATCTTCACCAGCACCATCTCATCTCCAAACCCTAGTTCATCTCTTGTATCCAATACTTGTCTCCAAGTCCGGGATTGGTGCTAGTAGGTTGCTAGTAGTGTTGATTACTCCTTGTAGTTGATGCTAGTTGGTTTATTTGGTGGAAGATCATATGTTTAGATCCTATATGCACATTATTACCCCTCTGATTATGAACATGAATATGCTTTGTGAGTAGTTACATTTGTTCCTTAGGACAAGAGAGAAGTCTTGTTATTAGTAGTCATGTGAATTTGGTATTCGTTCGATATTTTGATAAGATGTATGTTGTCTAACATCTAGTGGTGTTATGTGAACGTCGACTACATAACACTTCACCATTATTTGGGCATAGAGGAAGGCATTGGGAAGTGATAAGTAGATGATGGGTTGCTAGAGTGACATAAGCTTAAACCCTAGTTCATGCGTTGCTTCGTAAGGGGCTGATTTGGATCCATATATTTCATGTTATGGTTAGGTTTACCTTAATACTTTTGTTGTAGTTGCGGATGCTTGCAATAGAGGTTAATCATAAGTGGGATGCTTGTTCAAGTAAGAACAGCACCCAAGCACCGGTCCACCCACATATCAAATTATCAAAGTACCGAACGCGAATCATATGAGCGTGATGAAAACTAGCTTGACGATATTCCCATATGTCCTCGGGAGCGCTTTTCCTATTATAAGAGTTTGTCCAGGCTTGTCCTTTGCTATAAAAAGGATTGGGCCACCTTGCTGCACTTTATTTACTTTTGTTACTTGTTGCTCGCTACACTTTATCTTATCACAAAACTATCTGTTACCACTTATTTCAGTACTTGGGGAGAATACCTTGCTGAAAACCGCTTATCATTTCCTTCTGCTTCTCGTTGGGTTCGACACTCTTACTTATCGAAAGGACTATAATAGGTCTCCTATACTTGTGGGTCATCAATTATGTCCCCGAATATCTCTTCTTGTTCGAAGACTCTTTGATGATCCATAGTTTCTGCAAATATTACAACATGGCAATTAATATACAAACATGAGAGATGGATATATTAATAGTGGCAAACACAGACCCCTAGGCGACCCTCGACCCCTCGACGACCCTCGACCCCTCGGCGACCCAACACCCTCTAACCTAGTTTCCGACACCCTCGTCCCGATAAAAATAAGAAGAGGAGGAAGAAGAACAAATAGAGGAGAAGAAGAAGAAAAAATAGAAAAAAAAGATGAGACTAAGAAGGAATAGAGGAGAAGAAGAAAAAATATAAATTGTTTTCTATTTTTTCTTATTTTCCTCTATTCCTTCTTCTTCTCCTCTTTTTTCCCCTCTATTCCTTCTTCTTCTCCTCTTTTTTCCCCTCTATTCCTTCTTCTTCTCCTCTTTTGTCCCACTATTCCTTCTTCTTCTTCCCCTCATGTCGAAGTTATCGGGGAGGGGTTATATATATTGACAAAATTACATCATCATCATCATATATATACATCTAAAAAGTTTT
>NC_041383.1:681048124-681048631 GCF_002162155.2 Triticum dicoccoides | reverse complement strand
AAAAATTTGGCAGGGGCGTCAGTGGCGGCGGCGACGATGATGGCAAGCAGCCTGACGGCGTCGATGGCGACGGCAATGGCAAGGTGGAGCAGGGGCGGCCTAGCGGTGATGGCGACGAGGAGGAGCAGGGGGCGTCGGGGAGAAGAAGATGGATTCAATCGAAACTGCTAAGTGTTATCTTATATACCCAGGGCATTGGTACCAGTTCGTCGCACCAACCGGTACAAATGACCCCCTTTGGTACCGGTTGGTGCCACCAACCGGTACCAAAGGTCTCTTTTCATCAGCCCAAAGGGCGGGAAATAGAGGCCTTTGGTACCGGTTGGTGGCACCTGCCGACTCTCGGCGACCCTCGACCCTCGACAACCCTCGACACCTTGATGACCCTCGACCCCTCAATGACCCTCGACCCCTCGATGACCCTCGACTCTCGACGACCCTCAACCCTCGACGACCCTCGACACTCGACCCCTCGACGACCCTCGACCCTTGACCCCCCGACGACCC
>NC_041383.1:681047264-681047929 GCF_002162155.2 Triticum dicoccoides | reverse complement strand
CTCGACCCTCGACGACCCTCAACCCCTCGATGACCCTCGCCCCCTCGATGACCCTTGACCCCTTGATGACCCTAGTTTCTGACACCCTAGTTCCTGACACCCTCGTTCCCAATAAAAGATAAGAAGAGGAGGAAGAAGAAAAAATAGAGGAGAAGAAGAAGAAGAAAAAAAAAAGAAAAAAAAGAGGAGAAGAAGAAGGAATGGAGGAGAAGAAGAAAAATAGAATTCTATTTTTCTTCTTCTCCTCCATTCCTTCTTCTTCTCCTCTTTTTTTCCTTCTTCGTCCTCTTTTTATTTTTTTCTCTCCTCTTCTTCCTCTCTTCTTCTTCTTCTCTTCTTCTTATTCTCCTTCTTCCTCTTCTTATTTTCCTTTTTCCTCTCCTTCTTTTTCTTCCTTCTTCCTCTTTTCCATACATATAAAAAGTACATACATGCATACAAAAAATACATATAAAAACTACATATATCTAAAAAATACATACATACATACATACATATATGAACATATAAAAACATCTAAAAATACATACATACATATATGAACATCTAAAAGAGCATATATAACAAAAAAAGCCGCAACGCGGCAGCGGCGGCGGGGGCAGGGGCGCGGTGCTCACAGAGGGAGGCGTCGGGGTAGGGGACGCATGGCGGGGCAGAGGGCGTCA
>NC_041383.1:681023672-681046898 GCF_002162155.2 Triticum dicoccoides | reverse complement strand
CGACGAGGATGGCGGACGGCGTCGGGGCGGGCAGGGGCGCGTCGGGGCAGAGGGCGTCGGCGGCAGCGAGGGCGCGTCGGTGACGAGGACGGCGGGCTCGAGGTCGGCAACGAGGATGGCGTGCGGCGAGGGCAAGGGCGCGGGTGAGGGCGTCAGCGACGGCAAGGGCATGGTCCGGCAGCCTGGGGGCAGAGGGTGTCGGCGACGGCGAGGCGCCGCGTCGGGAGGCAACTGCGAGATGAACTGAAAATTTTCACAAGTCCTTCTTATATACCAAAGCCTTTGGTACCGGTTCGTGGTACCAACGCCACCCTTTAGTCCCGGTTGGTGCCATCAATCGGGACCAATGGCCTCGCACAGCGGGGTGGTGGTGGGAGTTTAGTCCCACCTCGCTAGTTGAGAGTGCACCGCACCTGTTTATAAGCCCCGTTGCCTCTTCCCTCTCGAACTCCTCTGAACTGCACACCTATGGGCCTAAACTCACAATGTTATGCCTGTGGGCCTGCTGGGCCTTCTGCGGTCCTGAATCCTGGCCCAATTAGCTAGGTTTCTAGTCGTATTCAGGCCGTGGTGGCCCAGTAGGTGGCATTTTTTTATATTTTTTTCCAGTTTTTTGTTTTGTTCTTTGCATTATTTGTGTGAATCACTATTTTTTGAATAACTTTACTATAAAGATAGATTTTTGAGTGATTCTTTTTCCTGCTATTTAATATCACTGTGTTTTATCATTATATTCAAAAACAGATTTTGTTATTTTAGTTTTTAACAAAAATTCTTTATGATAATTATTTTTGCAATTAAAGTTTCCGACGAAAAAATTCTTTATGAAAATTCTTTTTGCTTTAATGTTTTGAACAGAAAATACTTTGATAATTTTGGTTGCATAAATTTTATATAATTTTAGTTCCAATAATACTAGAGGTTTATAAAAGTTTTTTGAGTTGATTCCTTTTGCTATTGGAGTTTTATAAAAGCTTTTTAGTTGATTATTTTTGCTATTGAAGGATATTATACTTTTGTTTTAGTTGATCATAACAGAATATTTTAATTGATTATTTTTAGTTCATTCTTTTTGCTATTAGTTCTTTTTTTCAGCTAAATGGCCCTTAAATTGAAAAGCACTACAAATGAACTCTGAAAAGGTTGAAAGTTGGCATGGTATCATCATTTCACCCACGTAGCATGTGCTAAAAAAGTTGAGAGGGTTACGACAAAAACTGGATGCACTTCGTGTACAAAACAGACAATCTCTTTGGAAGTATCAGGGTTTCAAACGAAAACTCATCTGTTACAAAGGGATTTCATTTGTTCAAATGTAACTGCAGTGATATTCTAGATCAAAGGCATCATCATAATAGTTGTTGATAGAAAGTCTTCACTTTTTCTTCGCTTGTGTCCTTTGCTTATTGCGCCATAACCATGGATAATCTTCATCGTTTAACATGGTACTTAGGTCAGCCTTCACTTTGAAGGGAGGAATTTCATGAAACTTTTCATAATCTTCAGACACGTCTGTCTTGCCCTCCAATCCCATGATGTCTCTTTTTCCTGAAAGAACTATGTGGCTCTTTGACTCATCGTATGATGTATCTGCTTCCTTATCTTTTCTTTTTCTTGGTTTGGTAGACATGTCCTTCTCATAGAAAACCTGCACCACTTCATTGGCTAGGACGAATGGCTCGTCTATGAACCCCCAGATTGTTCAGATCCACTGTTGTCATTCCGTACTGTGGGTCTACCTGTACCCCGCCTCCTAACAGATTGACCCATTTGCACTTAAACAAAGGGACCTTAATATCATATCCATAGTCAAGTTCCCATATGTCCACTATGTAACCATAATATGTGTCCTTTCCCCTCTTGCTTGTTGCATCAAAGCAGACACCACTATTTTGGTTGGTGCTCTTTTGATCTTGGGCGATCGTGTAAAATGTATTCCCATTTATCTCGTATCCTTTGTAAGTCATTATAGTCGAAGATGGTTCCCTCACCAATGAGTACAAGTCATCAGAAACAGTGTTGTCACACCTGAGATGTGTTTGGAACCAATTACCAAAACTCTTGATGTGTTCACATGTAATCCAGTCGTCACACTGGTCCGGGTGTTTGGAGCGCAGAATGTTCTTGTGTTCATCGGCATACAGGGTCACCAAGGTAGAATTCTGTAGAACCATGTAGTGTGCTTGAGACCAAGAATGGCCGTCCCTACATATTATTGAGTCCCCTCCTAGCGTGCCTTTTCCACCCAGTATCCCCTCATACCGCGATTGAGGGAGACCTATCTTCTTAAGGTCAGGAATGAAGTCAACACAAAATCCAATGACAACCTCTGTTTGATGGCCCATGGAGACGCTTCCTTCTAGCCTAGCGCCGTTACAGACATATTTATTTAGGAATCCCATGAACCTCTCAAAGGCGAACATATTGTGTAGAAATACAGGGCCCAGAACGACAATCTCGTCGACTAGATGAACTAGGATGTGCATCATGATATTGAAGAAGGATGGTGGGAACACCAGCTCGAAACAGACAAGACATTGCGCCACATCACTCCTTAACCTTGATAGGATTCCTGGATCGATCACCTTTTGAGAGATTGTATTGAGGAATGAACATAGCTTCACAATGGCTAATCGAACGTTTTCCGTTAGAAGCCCCCTCAATCCAACCGGAAGCAGTTGCGTCATAATGACATGGCAGTCAAGAGACTTTAGGTTCTGGAACTTTTCTCTGCCATATTTATTATTCCCTTTATATTCGATGAGTAGCCAGATGGGACCTTCATACTGAGGAGGCATTCAAAGAAGATTTCCTTCTCTTCTTTGGTAAGAGCGTAGCTGGCAGGACCTTCATACTGCTTTGGAGGCATGCCATCTTTTTTGTGCAAACGTTGCAGGTCCTCCTGTGCCTCCGGTGTATCTTTTGTCTTCCCATACACAATAAGCCTAGCAGGTTCACGCAAAGGTTCTTCGTCACGTGCATCACGTCGATTGAAGAGCGGATCTCTAGTCTTTCTAGTAGGGTAGGTCCCAAAATATAGATTTCTTCTTCCACATGGGTGCGCGTCCCTCAGCGTCATTCAGAACAGATAGTCCACCGGGACCCTTTTCGAAGATTACTTTTAAATCATTGACCATAGCAAGTACGTGATCACCGGTACGCATGGTGGGCTTCTTCCAGTTATCCGCCTCGCCTTTGAAATGCTTGCCTTTCTTTCAACATTGATGGTTGGTCGGAAGGAATCGACGATGCCCCAGGTACACATTCTTCCTGCATTTGTCCAGGTATATACTTTCGGTGTCATCTAAACAGTGCGTGCATGCGTTGTATCCCTTGTTTGTCTGTCCTGAAAGGTTACTGAGAGTAGGCTAATCATTGATGGTGACAAACAACAACGCATGCAGGTCAAATTCCTCCTGTTAGTGCTCATCCCACGCATGCACACCATTTCCAATCCACAGTTGTAAAAGTTCTTCAACTAATGGCCTTAGGTACACATTAATGTCATTGCCGGGTTACTTAGGGCCTTGGATGAGAACTGACATCATAATGAACTTCCGCTTCATGCACATCCAAGGAGGAAGGTTATAGATACATAGAGTCACGGGCCAGGTGCTGTGATTGCTGCTCTTCTCCCCAAAAGGATTAATGTCATCCACTCTTAAACCAAACCATACGTTCCTTGTGTCACCTGCAAACTCCTCAGAGTACATTCTCTCGTTTTTTCTCCACTACGACCCGTCAGCGGGTGCTCTCAACTTCCCATCTTTCTTACAATACTCTCCGTGCCATCACATCAACCTGGCATGCTCTTTGTTTCTGAACAGGCGTTTCAACCGTGGTATTATAGGATCATACCACATCACCTTGGCAGGAACCCTCTTCCAGGGGCGCTCGCCGTCAACATCACCAGGGTCATCTTGTCTGATCTTCTACCGCAATGCACTGCATACCGGGCATGCGTTCAAATCCTCGTACGCACCACGGTACAGGATGCAGTCATTAGGGCATGCATGTATCTTCTGCACCTCCAATCCTAGAGGGCATACAACCTTCTTTGCTGCATACATACTGTCGGGCAATTCATTATCCTATGGAAGCTTCTTCTTCAATATTTTTAGTAGCTTCTCAAATCCTTTGTCAGGCACACCATTCTCTGCCTTCCACTTCAGCAATTCCAGTACGGTACCGAGCTTTGTGTTGCCATCTTCGCAATTGGGGTACAAACCTTTTTGTGATCCTCTAACATGAAATCAAACTTGAGATTCTCCTTTTGACTTTCGCACTGTCTCCTTGCATCAACAATGACCTGACGGAGATCATCATCGGGCACATCGTCTGGTTCCTCTTGATCTTCAACAGCTTCCTCCGTTGCAGCATCACCATATTCAAGGGGCACATAGTTGTCATTGTCCTCTTCTTCTTTGATGTCTTCCATCATAACCCCTATTTATCCGTGCTTTGTCCAAACATTATAGTGTGGCATGAAACCCTTATAAAGCAGGTGGGTGTGAATGGTTTTCGAGTCAGAGTAAGACTTCGTATTCCCACATATAGGGCATGGACAACACATAAAACCATTCTGCTTGTTTGCCTCAGCCACTTCAAGAAAATTATGCACGCCCTTAATGTACTCGGAGGTGTGTCTATCACCATACATCCATTGCCGGTTCATCTGCGTGCATTATATGTAATTAAGCGTGTCAAAAACCATTACAGAACATCATGAATAGATAATTAAGTAACCAAATTAAAAAAAGTTCATCATCACATTAAAACCAAAGTACATACATAGTTCTCATTGAACAACATATAGCTCTCTAGAGCATCTAATTAATTAAAACATACATTGAAACTATGTAAAACATTTCAGTATGAAAACAAATGTGATCATAATGGCAACCAATGTAACAATTGATCCAACGGAATAATGATACCAAGCCTCGGTATGAATGGCATATTTTCTAATCTTTCTAATCTTCAAGCACATTGCATCCATCTTGATCTTGTGATCATCGACGACATCCGCAACATACAACTCCAATATCATCTTCTCCTCCTCAATTTTTTTATTTTTTCCTTCAAGAAATTGTTTTCTTCTTTAACTAAATTTAACCTCTCGACAATAGGGTCGGTTGGAATTTCCGGTTCACATGCCTCCTAGATAAATAAAATCTATGTCACGTTGGTCGGCATAATTGTCATAAACAATAAATGAACCAAATAGTTATAAAGATAATATATACCACATCCGAATCATAGACAGGACGAGGGCCGATGGGGGTGGATACCAAAACCATCGCACTCTATAATAAGAAGCAATAATAAAAGTAAAAAAATTATACAAGTATCTATCTAAACATACAATTAAGAATTTTTTTCCTTTCAGAAAGAAGATACGAACAAGAGGCTCACCACGATGGTACCGGCGACGAGATCGGCGCGGGCTATTGACGACGGTGAAGACGGGGACTGGACGTGACTGACCGCTAAACCTAGACAAATATTGAGGAAAATGGAGCTTGGAGAGGAGAAAGCTTAAGTAGTGTGGCTCGGGCATTCCATCGAACACCTCGTGTGCATAGGAGGTGAGCTAGAGCACCACAAAGCCCTCCCCTTGCCGGCCAAAAAAAACAGAGAAGTGTGCTTTGCTCGCCGGCGAGGGGGTATATATAGGCACATCATTGGTTCATGGCTTGAACCGGTACTAAAGACCACCCTTTGGTCCCGGTTCAAGCCACCAACTGGGACCAATGGTGGTGGGCGAGGAGCGAGGCCCATTGGTCCCGGTTCGTCCCACCAACCGGGACCAAAGGGGCCAGACGAACCGGGACCAATGCCCCCACGAGGCCCGACAGGCCCCCTAGCCTCACGAATCGGGACCAATGCCCCATGGGTCCCGGTTCGTGACTGAACCGGGACTAATGGGCTTATCTGGCCCAAACAAAAGCCTTGTTTTCTACTAGTGTGTTATGTTGACAATGAAAGTATGTCACTCAAAATATTATTTATCTCTGTTTCAAAACTCGAGCTCTGGCACCTCTACAAATCCCTGCTTCCCTCTGTGAAGGGCCTATCTATTTACTTTTATGTTGAGTCGCCATCCTCTTATTAAAAAGCACCAGTTGGAGAGCACCGTTGCCATTTGCATGCATTGCTATTAACTTGCATTGAGTATGACTGTGACTGGATCTCTTTTGCCATGAATTACAATGTATAGTCAGTCCTTGATCTTCAGGGGTGCTCTACATTTATGTTTTGCGGTCTTAGAAAGAGCTAGTGAGATACCATCTTGTTATATCATATTATGACTATTTTTATAAAGTGTTGTCATCCGCGATTTATTATTATTGCTCGCTAGTTGATTATGCCATTGATATGAGTAAACATGAGACCTAAATGTTATTGTGAATATGGTTAGTTCATAATCTTTGCTGAAAACCTGAATGCTGGCTTTACATATTTGCAACAACAAGATCAAACAGAGTTTGTAAAAGTTTTTCTATATCATTTTTAGTTTGTCAACTGAATTGCTTGAGGGCAAGCAAAGGTTTAAGCTTCGGGGAGTTGATACGTCTCCAACGTATCTATTTTTTCCAAACACTTCTGCCCTTGTTTTGGACTCTAACTTGCATGATTTGAATGGAACTACCCGGACTGACGTTGTTTTCAGCAGAATTGCCATGGTGTTATTTTTGTGCAGAAATAAAAGTTCTCGGAATGACATGAAAATCCATGGAGACACGTTTTGGAATTAATAAAAAAAATTGGCGAAAGAATCAGCGTAAGGGGGCTCACACCCTGTCCACGAGGGTGCAGGGCGCCCCCCTGGGGCGCGCCCCTGCCTCCTGGGCCCCCTGGACCTCCACCCACCTCAACTCCAACTCCATATATTCACTTTCGGGGAGAAAAAACTCAGAGAGAAGGATTCATCATGTTTTACGATACGGAGCCACCGCCAAGCCCTAATCTTCCTCGGGAGGGCTGATCTGGAGTCCGTTCGGGGCTCCGGAGAGGGGAATCCATCGCCATCATCATCATCAATCATCCTCCATCACCAATTTCATGATGCTCACCGCCGTGCGTGAGTAATCCCATCGTAGGCTTGCTAGACGGTGATGGGTGAGGGAGTCCTGGATTAGGGGGTATCCAGATAGCCGGACTATATACTTTGGCTGGACTATTGGACCGTGAAGATACAAGACTCAAGACTTCGTCCCGTGTCCGGATGGGACTCTCCTTTGCGTGGAAGACAAGCTTGGCGATCCGGATATTATATTTCCTTCTTTGTAACTGACTCCATGTAAACCCTAGCCCCCTCCAGTGTCTATATAAACCGGAGGGTTTAGTCCTTAGAGACGGAATCATAATCATCATAGGCTAGCTCCTAGGGTTTAGCCTCTACAATCTCGTGGTAGATCAACTCTTGTAACACTCATATCATCAATATTAATCAAGCAGGAAGTAGGGTTTTACCTCCATCGAGAGGGCCCGAACCTGGGTAAAACATCATGTCCCTTGCCTCCTATTACCATTAGCCTTAGGCGCACAGATCGGGACATCCGCCGGTTTTGACACCGACATTGGTGCTTTCATTGAGAGTTCCTCTGTGTCGTCGTTGTAAGGCTCGATGGCTCCTTCAATCATCAACAACAACATGGTCCAGGGTGAGACTTTTCTCCCCGGACAGATCTTCGTGTTCGGTGGATTCGCATTACGGGCCCATTCGCTTGGCCATCTGGAGCAGATCGACAGCTACGCCCCTGGCCATCAGGTCAGGTTCGAAAACCTAAACTACATGGCCGATATCCGCGGAGACTTGATCTTCAACAGATTCAGGCCTATGCCAGGAGCGCCAGACAGTCACGGTGAGCACGGCTTAGACCTACTGTCGGACAATTCTCGGGATAGCGCCCCTGCAGGAGCCCCGGACCTAAATCCGGGGCAGATTGCGTCGCTTGAGGATGAGTGGATGGACCCCGCCCCGGAGGCCACACACCCATCGGTGGTAGAGCCAAACACAGACTTCACCCCCAAGGAAGCCTATGATTCCGGACCCCGGACTCATATCCGGTTGTAGGTTCTAGTCCGCGCACCCCCGAGCCCACCGAATCTGGTTGGGCCCCGGTAATGGAGTTCATTGCTGCGGATATTTTCCAGCACTCGCCCTTTCGCGACATGCTAAACTCGTTAAAGTCTCTCTCTTTGTCAGGAGACTCTTGGCCGAACTATGTCCGGCTCGAGTGGGAAGCAGGCGACGAAGGAATTCATTGCCCACCCACCACCCACTTCATTACCATGGTCGATGATTTAACTGACGTGCTTGACTGCAACACTGAAGACATCGACGGTATGGACAACGACGTAGAAGAAGAACAGGAACCACTGCCCACGGGGTGGTGGACAGCCACCTCCTCATATGAAATATGTATGGTGGACACTCCGAAAGAAACCAATGGCGACGAGGCAATGGAGGATAACCCCTCAAGGAAGAAGGCAAAGTATGAACGTCATCATCACCGCCCCAAGCCCCGCCACAACAATACCGGCACAACAGTCAAAAACAATCCAGAAGGTGCCGAAGATGAATACAATCCCGATCAGCCTGCCTTTGAGCAGGCCAGATAGGTGACGGATGGATACTTGGAGAGAGACAACTACACGCCCCCCTCCGGAGACGAGGTGAGCCTCGGCGACGATGAATTCAGCATGCCTGGGGATCCCGCGAAACAGATTCGCTTTAAGCAACGGCTTATGGCCACAGCGAACAGCCTGCAAAAGAAGCAACATCAACTCAAAGTCGACCAAGATTTGCTCACAGACAGATGGACTAAGGTCCTGGCAACCGAGAAATACGGACTCGACCGCCCCGTCAAAGGGCAGACACGACACAATTCGCTACCTCAACCTAAGAAGGAGAACCTAAAGCCCACACCCCGACGTCAATATACCACGGTCCGAGACAATACACAGGAAACGCAAGGCAGCATCCGCAAACCTCGACGCAATCGTCAAAAGCGTCAGGTCAAGGAAATTGATACTGAACTCATCAGCCCCCAGTACGGTCAGCGGAAAAAGAGCAGCTCAAACCCATCCGGCCTGAGCAGCATACTTGATCAACCATGTGAAATTCATGGTACCCCCAGAAGGGTGGCCAAGCATACCAACAGGGAATGCCGGATCCTCAAAACAAAATGGAAGGTCACATACCGGAAACAATGAAAGGAGGTTTCAAACAACGAAATACCAATCAAACATGGCGAAGTCAAAAGAAGATCCTCCACAATACGAAAATACGACCAATCGTCTCTGACCACATCGACCGTCCAGACAACATCAGCCATCGCAATTTTATTGCACTCACTATCAACCCAATAGTTTGGGGGCTCCATCTCACACGAACCCCCACGGGCATAAAACTATCAATAACATCTCCTCAAAGATGCCAGGTGCAAAGGCCAAGTTTTAACTGGCCCACCATACTAATGGTTGTCTTCGTATCACCAAACAAATACCACGCCAAAGAATAAGTTTTCGGCATTGTCCCCTTATACAGTAATTACCCCATACTACCAGGACGAACCACGTTGGCTAGATTCAACGGGGTACAACATTAGGCCAGTCCCGCGTGACATATTCACAATTATGGGCAAGGCCGAACTCCACACTACGGGTGGAAATCATACCGATGCTGGAATAGCGAGTCGTGCCTGTTTATCAAATTTTGATTCGGCAGCCAACTACCCGGACACCAACTGAGGAGTCCGAGCTACTTTATGGCATGGTAGCCTGGTTCAGCCAGGCTCCGATCAGGCACCCGCGGTTCAACCATAGGACACGCAACTACCTTTAAGCATTTGTCTTTATAGACTAACTTTGGCGCAGAACAAGACTGGCAACGTGGAATCAGCTCGGACGCACAAGGCAGGAGCACATAAGTAAACCCCACCTCCAAAGGAGGCAGTCCGGATATATTTCAGGTCCACACACAGCCTCCTCCAGTTCAGCCACGACAGGTTCCGCCAAAAACACCCCTTCTTATAATCATAAACCGTACTCATATGCATAGACATGTCACTCTACTACAATGCGTAGACTTAAATAACACTTACCGACCGTCGTTCCTCATTGACGCCTTTCTGTCATAAACGGCACCCACGCCTCGTGTTATGCCCCGCTGTGCCAGGGACTTCATAGTATTCATGATATCGCAACAAAGTCCGACCACCTTTTCGGTCGCTCGGCACCCCGAACTTATAGCACTATCTGCATTAGCTCGGAATCATGTCTTGGGTCATTGGTTGGGTTTGCCCGGCTCCCATGTTTTGGTACCTTACGTTCCGTTCTATTGGCTAAGGTAGCGCTGGGAGAACTACTGTGATTGTGTCCCGGTTCTTCCGGACGAGCACCTCAGTAGAGAAAGCCGAAAACTGACTGTCATGATACAAGGAGAGCTGGTCAGCTCTTCGAGAGGTTGTAAAATCTTTAAAGATTTATTCCGCATAATGCCATTATAAATGCAAAGTGCGATGAATTGGTCCTCCGATCAGGCGCCGATAGAGCCCCTAGTACGGTCTTCCGAATACCAGGGGCTACTCCCACCATACTTGAATTCCTATGGCTAAGTGAGAGTGATAAAGCCCTATAGTCTGATTGCCTGGTTCGTGGTGAGGAACACCTCCTTAAAAGGACCCAACAATGGGATAAAGAGTGTTCAGGTATGTCCCAAACACCCCCGTACTTTTTACGTGGGGGCAGAAGCCGACGACTGGCCAACTCTCAGGATTTATATACACTAAACAGCCGCACAGGAAGAACAAAAGTTCACATAAATAGGCAATAAATAATAAAAGTGCCATTATCCCGCATTACAAAGAATGGCACGACTGCCTTCAGGGAAATATAGTGTCTTTGCTACACTGATCCACCACAAGGCGGGCTCCTTTCAGGACACCCTCATAGTACAACTCGGGCTTGCGATGCTCCTTACCCTCCGGTGGTGCCTCAATCATCAGCTTCTCAGCATCAAGCTTCCCCCAGTGCACCTTCGCACGGGCAAACGCCATGCATGCACCCTCTATGCAGACCGATTGCTTAATGACATCGAGCCGAGGGCAAGCACCAACAATCCGCTTCACGAGTCCAAAGTAACTGCTTGGAATTGGCTCCGCGGGCCACAGCCGGACAACCAAGTCCTTCATGGCCAGTTCGGCCGCCTGGTGCAGTTCGACCAGCTGCTTTAGCTGATCGATAAAGGGCACCGGATAATTCGGCGCCAAATACTGCGACCAGAAATGCTTCTCCACTGACTTCTTCTCCTCATTCCGGTAGAATTGGGCAGCATCTGATATGCTGCGTGGCAAATCTGCAAACGCCCATGGAGAAACAAGAATTCAGCTTGTCGCTTAGAGTTCCTCCCACTACTATGCAAAAATAGCCTTGAGTACAAAAGGCCTTACCAGCCGCAACCTTCCGGGCCTCCTGAATGTCCTTCAGAGCACCTCGGGCTTCTTCTCGAGCATCCTCTGGGCCTTGGAGAGCAAGGGCGAGTTCGGATTCTTTCCCTACTAGACTCTGCTCTAGGGCCTCGCTTTTCTTCACGGCCTCCTGGAGCTCTCGCTCAGCTTCAATGACCCTGGCCTCGTGCTTCTCACGAAGAGCCTGTTCGGCGGCAGCCTTATTGTCGGCTTCGGCCACAGCCTTCTTTAGTGCCTCAATTTCGGCACTCGCTCCTAGAGCATACAATACGAGTATTTTCATTAGGCACACCTTCTAACTCGTGCCCAACTTAGCACAAGGTTTCGACATACCTTGCTTGTCCTCCAACTGCTTCTTCACACGGCCAAGTTCCTCTTCGGCCCGTTCCAGATGTTGTTTTAGTCTGGACACCTCTGCATTATGAGCGGCGGTCGTCTCTGCAGACGCCTGTTTTCAAACAAAGGGGTACACGTCAGTAACTGTGTCTCCTGCAAAGCGGAAAAATTTGATCCCCTGTCCGCCTTCTTCTCTTTTTTGCCGGACAGTGCATCAGGGGCTACTACTCATACTGTGACAATCTCCAAAAGGTTTCTAAAAACATACCTCAAAGCCCTTTATAAGGCTAAGGCAGGACTCATTCAATCCGCTCTCGGCGGAGTAAATCTTTTCAATCACCGCACCCATGAGGGTGCAATGCTCATCGACGATGGACGCACTCTTTAGCGCCGTCAACAGGCTGCCCGGCAGCTCTGCTAGGACAAAGGTTGCTGGCGGAGTGGGCAAGCCTCCCTCCGTCAAAGGTGGCTGCTCGCCCGATCGTGGAGCTTTAAAAGTCTCCAGGACCGTGTCCGGCTGTGGTCCGAACCTAAGATCGCCGCCACCGTCGACACACATGGGAGCCTCTGCTCCCGTGTATCCGGCCCCTGGGATATGCCCCCCTGGTTTGTATCCCTGACGACACCTCGGTGTCGCGTCGAGGCTTCGGGGAAGGGGCCTCTGGAAGCATCTCGCTCTCCAGGGCATCTGAGCTCAGCGAATCCTCCGATGAGGACTGTCCGGCGTGGGACCTCGCCGGGCTGCAGAAAGTATGGCGACAATTAAACTACTACATCCTAATGACCCCGGGCACGTAGGTGTGTGCGGGTTTCATATACTCACGACTTCACCAAGGGCTGGGCCCTGGGATCCCACTCCTGGGTGCTATCGGCAGCCATGGTGGATGCCTCGGGGAGGGAACTTTTCCTCCTCTTTGGCGATTCGCCCCCCATGGATGAGGGGGTCATACTTTTCTTCCCACCCCCTGTGGGGGACTCGTCTTCTTCCTTCTCCTCTTTGTCTTTGGAGGAAGGATGGTCGCCGGAGTCCTCGAATTCTGCGTCCGACGCATCACGACGATGAAGGACACTCCAGGTCTTCTTGACCTTCTTGGAGGCCTCTTTCTTCGGCGCCTCGTAAGGCGCTGGGACCAGCATCTTCGTCAGAAGAAGTCCGACCGGTTCCTCCGGCAGTGGGGCTGGACAGTGTATCCGCTCCACCTTTTTCGTCCATTACTAGGATTATTATAGAAAGCATGATAAAAGTGTCTCCCTCACGACATGTCAGCTATAACATGGATGGACATAGCACAACAATGACTTACCGTACTCGCAGAACGGGATAGTTGATACCCATGGTCCTCGGTGGAGTCCGGCCACGGTTTGCCGGACTTGAAGAGCACCTTCCAGATGTCCTTGTGGGAGGAGCCATAGAGCTCCCATAGCGTCTGGTGTTCGGCCGGGCCGTATTCCCACAAATTGCAGGCTCAACGCTGGCAAGGGAGAACCAGGCAAACTAACATCACCTGGACTATGTTGACGAGTTTGACATCCTTGTCAACCACGCTCTGGACACGCGTTTGGAGCACTGACAGCTCGTCGGATGAGGACCAGTTCAGGCCCTTCTCGGGCCAGGACGTGAGCTGCAGTGGGGCTCCGGATCTGAATTCAGGGGCAGCGGCCCACTTTTTACCACCCGGTTCAGTGATATAGAACCACTGCTGCTGCCACTCCTTGACGGAATCATTGAAGGTGCCCGTCGGCCATACGACCTTGGGCATCTTGCTCACCATGGCGCTGCCGCATTCGGCGTGTTCGCCATTCACCACCTTGGGCTTCATGTTGAATATTTTCAGCCATAAGCCGAAGTGGGGCGAAATACGGAGAAAAGCCTCACATACGACGATGAACGTCGAGATGTTAAGGAAAGAATTGGGGGACAGATCATGAAAATCAATCCCATAATAGTACATGATGCCGCGAACAAATGGGTGAAGGGGAAACCCGAGCCCGCGAACGAAATGAGGAAGAAACACGACCCTCTCGTGGGGCTCTGGAGTGGGGACGATCAGTCCCGCCGGTGGAAGACAGTGGCCGATTTTCTTGGCCAAGTACCCGGCCTCTTAGAGCTTTTTGCTATCCCTCTCCCGGACGATAGAGGCCATCCATTTGCCTCCTGCTCCAGATCCAGACATCTTCGGAGGACCTCTCTTCGGTGGAGAAGAAGAGTGCTTGGGCGCTAGGGCTCGAGCAGATGAGAATGGACTAGCGGAAGGAAAAGGCGTGGGTAAAAGGAAAAGAGACCTTATCTCTTTATAGAGGCAGTAAAAAGCTTTTGCGCCTCCCCACTTGCCTGGTGGAACCCGCTCATTCCCCACTCGCCTCAATTGATGATGCGGTTGAGCTACCATACCCGTACTGATGAGAATCCCGTAATAAGGGGACACGATCTCTGCTTCGGCAAGACTTGCAGAGGAAACCACCTCTCAATATGCGCTGTGGCTGGTTGTGGGAAAACGGTTTGAATAATGACTCGACCGTGGTGTCATGTCACGTCGTACAAAAATTGCCAGTAGATCAGATTTATGAAGTGCCATGCTCTCTACAGAGGTGCACAGAAATTATCTCGCAATGTCAAACGCAATCATCAATCTACTTTGGAGTATTCAGATATGGAACCCGCCTTGCAATGCCGAAGATAAAACTGCGTGCCGGACTCATCGTCATTGAAGCCTGGTTCAGGGGCTACTGAGGGAGTCCTGGATTAGGGGGTATCCGGATAGCCGGACTATATACTTTGGCCGGACTATTGGACCATGAAGATACAAGACTCAAGACTTCGTCCCGTGTCTGGATGCGACTCTCCTTTGCGTGGAAGACAAGCTTGGCGATCCGGATATTATATTTCCTTCTTTGTAACCGACTCCATGTAAACCCTAGCCCCCTTCGGTGTCTATATAAACCGGAGGGTTTAGTCCTTAGAGACGGAATCATAATCATCGTAGGCTAGCTCCTAGGGTTTAGCATCTACGATCTCGTGGTAGATCAACTCTTTTAACACTCATATCATCAATATTAATCAAGCAGGAAGTAGGGTTTTACCTCCATCGAGAGGGCCCGAACCTGGGTAAAACATCGTGTCCCTTGCCTCATGTTACTATTAGCCTTAGACGCACAGATCAGGACCCCCTACCCGAGATCCGCCGGTTTTGACACCGACAATGGGTTGGATGAGATTTACCATGTAATCGAGTTAGTTTTGTTAGGGTTTGATCCCTAGTATCCATTATGTTCTAAGATTGATGTTGCTATGACTTTGCCATGCTTAATGCTTGTCACTAGGGCCCGAGTGCCATGATTTCAGATCTGAACCTATTATGTTTTCATGAATATATGTGAGTTCTTGATCCTATCTTGCAAGTCAATAGTCACCTACTATGTGTTGTGATCCGGCAACCCCGAAGTGACAATAATCGGGGCCACTCCCGGTGATGAACGTAGTTTGAGGAGTTCATGTATTCACTAAGTGCTAATGCTTTGGTCCGGTACTCTATTAAAAGGAATCCTTAATATCCCTTAGTTTCCAATAGGACCCCGCTGTCATGGGAGGGTAGGACAAAAGATGTCATGCAAGTTCATTTCCATAAGCCCGTATGACTATATTCAGAATACATGCCTACATTACATTAATGAACAGGAGCGCCGTGTCACCCTATGTTTATAACTGTTGCATGATGAATTGCATTCGACATAATTATCTGTCATTGATCCATTGCCTATGATCTTTTCACATATTGATCTTTGCTTAGTTACTTTTCCGTTGCCACTGTTACAATTACTACAAAACTTCTACTGTTACTTTTGCCACCATTACTGTTACCTCCATACTACTTTGCTACTAAATACTTTGCTGCAGATATTAAGTCTTTCAGGTGTGGTTGAATTGACAACTAAGCTGCTAATACTTGAGAATATTCTTTGGCCCCCCTACCCTCGAAAACGGTTGTGATCCCCTATACTTGTGGGTTATCATGGACTCGCGCAAACGTTACCCTTCGTGGGTTGAAGTCTCCATCAACGTGGATGTACGATAGCACCACCTATCGGAACCACGCCAAAAATCTCCGTGTCTCCAATTGCGTTTGCACACTCCAATCCCATCCCTTTACTTTCTTGCAAGTTGCATGCTTTACTTTCTGCTGCTCTTATACTCTTTGCATGCTTTCTTGAATTGTATTGTGAATGCTTGAAATTGTGTTAATTTTCAACCTCAACTTGGAAAACTTAAAAACTGCTATCTTTGCTTGTTGAGGGTCTAATAACCCCCCTCTAGATACCTCTTCTCGATCCTTTCAAGAGGCCCCCCTTAGCCTTCTTACATGGCCTCCCCCTTGATGGGGAAAGGTTTCCCCCACTGGCCTTGGACACCATGCCTCCCAGAGGGGCGACAGCCCTTCCCAGATTGGATCTCTCCTCAATTTTTTCTCCATGTTTTCTTCTCTGTTCTGAACTCGTTTCTGTGGCCGAGCATCATTTCTTCAATATCTAGAGATCCGTAACTCCAATTGAGCTAAAATTCTAAGGGGATTTTTTTCTTCCAGAAATTAGCTTTCTTGTCGTGACAGAAGAGCATCAACCGACTTCCGGAGCCTCCACACGGCCACCCCCAAGCGGCCTGGGCCTTGGCCGCGCCACCAGCGGCTGCGGGGCCTTTGTGCCCTGCCTTGCGCTAATTTCTTCGCCCACATATCCGATATTTTCCATAAAAATTTCACAAAATCTTTCAGCTTGTTCTGGCTCCGTTATTTTTTACATATATTTGCAAAAAACACTAGAAAACAAAAAATTGGCCTTTGATACTGGATTAATTGGTTAGTCCAAATATATATTGTGCCAAAACATAAATAAATGATGCAAATATAGCATGAATACTTCAAAAATTATAGATACGTTGAAGACCTATGAGCAAAAATAATTTCCCTTCTTCCCCTAATTGCACTTCACATCATCATCTCATATTCTCAATAACAATTTCCCTAGAGGCTATTGAATCATGAAATTCACAGTTAGCGATCTGGTGTCTTGAATGTTTGAACTTCAAACAAACATTTTCTACAAAGTCTACAAATTGCACTTTAGGTATTAGATAATTGGCCATAAGCAAGGTCAGTTAGCAAAGAATTGGTTCAGTTATTGAAAGAAGATATCCCACGGTCTAAATGACTCCCTTCATTTCTTTTTGATATTAGGTTTGTCTTAAATCAAACTCTATAAAGTTTGACAGAATTTATATTAAAATTTGTCAACATTCACAATACCAAACAAATATAATATGAAAGTATTTTCATGATGTATCTAATTATATTGATTTGGTACTGTGAATGTTCATGTTGTTTTCTATAAACTTGGTCGAACTTTAGAAAGTTTGAATTATAATGTGGAAAGAGTGAGTATCCAACAAGGACCTTATTCTAAGACGTGAAGTTTCTGCTTTTGAGCTCAAATGCACCCTCGTGAACAATAAATCAAACCAAAACTATTTTTTTGGCAACAAACATTTTTAAGTGTTTTACGTAGGTGCAAATTTTCATAAAGAAAAAACATTCCTACTACTCTGGGAGAGAAAAAACAAAATTAATGTTCTTAAAAACTACTATTTTTTATTCTGTAATGTTTATAAAAGACCATTTGCACTCAAGATTAGATGGACACCAACTCAATAAAGGTGCCCGTCCCGGGCCACCCCACCCCACCTGTCAGCGTTCTGGGAATGGGGGTCCCCAGACTTGCCTGTCTGCGGCCTGCGGTGTGGCTCAAGCGGAGGCCCGGTGCAGCCCAGCTTCATCAACTCAAGCTCAAGACCCTCGCGAGGGGCCAAGCCTCGCGGGGCGGACGACAAGAAGCTTCCTCAGGAGCAGCCTCGTCAGGCGGGCTCATGAGGAGGCGGAGAGATCAAGGCAGGGTACCTCACGAGGTGCCCGTGACGCAAGCCATGACGATCGACACCAGGTGGGCGCCAGGTGGGCGTCGGCCTGCGCAATGTCCTTGTTTCCCCTTCGGTGCAAAGGGGGCAAGCACAGGCCAAGGCATCAAGCAAAGGTTACCGTTTCGGTGCAACAAGACCAAGACCAGCGGAACGGCAGGATGGAGGTCACCGTGGAGCCCAGGACGGTGTCACCGTTAGAGTCTTTGGCAGTCAAAGACCAACTTTAGTCAGGATAAGTGTACTAGATGTTCCCCTTCAAAATGGCTAATTGTTGGCGCCCTTCCCACTTATTATTTGGGAAGAGGCCCAGGGTCTCTATAAATAGAGCTAGCCACCACAGAATAAGGAGATCCAGATTTTGGGTAGACAAGAGAGAGAGGGGCGACTAAACTCACCCAAGCAGTTCATCGCACCAGCTCAAGAACACCTCTCGCGGGGTTGTTCTTCCTTTGTATTGTTCATCATCAGCCCCTGAGGCAATCCACCACACCACACACTGCAGTAGGGTATTACACCACAATGGTGGCCTGAACCGGTATAAACCTCGTGTCCCTTGTGTGTTCTTCCTTCCAGCCTAGATTCCTTGCGAGGCTTCGAGACATCAGTTGGTAGGGGAGAGATCTTCGCGCGCACCCCAGAGTTCGAACCTCAAGGGTCTTCCAGAACCCGAAATCTGACATTTGGCGCGCCAGGTAGGGGTGCGCCGGAATCCTTCTTCCACCACCTCGCGTTTCGTTGTTCGTCGCGCCCATGTCTGACGCTCGCCGAGCCCGCGCCGAGCGTCGGGCTGCTCTCGCGGCCCATGTCGCCCGAACGGCCCCCACCGGCGGGCCTCCCCGTCGTTCCCCGTCGCCTGCCGCCCATGCTGCCACTGGCCCAGTGGGGAACGAGCAGCAGGCGTCGTCGCTGCATCCCTCGGTGCGGCGGGAAGGCCGCACCGCCACCCCGTCGCTGACTCCAGCAGGCTCATCGTCGCACGCTCGTCACGCTCCCGCGGACGCGCACGCCGTGCTGCTCCTGGCATGTGAGCTCCTACACTATCGCCCCGTCGATGACCTCTACGGCGAGTGTCTCGCTCACATCACCGAGCTCGTCAACGCCGCTGGGGGCTCCCCTACGCCGTCCCTCTCGCTGCATTGCCCTCTGCCCTGCGCGGGCAATGCAGCTCCGGAGGCACCTCCGCCGCCTCCTCCTCAAGAAGGCGCCCTGGCCCCAAGGCGCACGGCCCCTGGACGAGATCCACCGCGCCCAGCGCTCGCGCAACAAGAAAAGAGCTGCCAAGAGGTCCCTTGCCCTCAAGAAGTTGCTCGCGTGCTCCCAGCGCCAGCACGCCATGACCGCATTCCAGCTCCAGCATGCCAAGACCCCGCGCTGCTGCTGGCGGCAGTGCGCGGAGACCTCCAACATCAAGCCCTTCATCACCAAAGGCCCCCTGTAGCCACGGCAGGCTGCCGCGCCTTCACCGCCGAGCTGCGCAGCGTGGCCTGGCCGGGCAAGTTCAAGCCAGATCTGCCTCCCCACTACGATGGTACTGCCGACCCCGCGGAGTTCCTCCAGCTCTACGAGCTGGGCATCGAGGCGGCCAACGGGGATGAAAAGGTCATGGCGAACTGGTTTCCCATGGCGCTCAAGGATGGCGCCCGCACCTGGCTCCTAAACCTGCCTCCCGGCACGATCTCCTCTTGGGACGAGATGCGCACTCGCTTCATCGCCAACTTCCAAGGCACCCGCGACCGGCCCCCGGCCATGAGTGACCTGCGCCGCATCAAGCAACAGCCAGGAGAGACCCTGCAAAAGTACATCCAGCGCATCAACAACGCCCGCCTCAAGATCCCAGGGTGACTGAGGAAGCCATCATCTCAGCCTTCTCCGATGGTGTGCGTGACATCAAGATGAAAGAGGAGCTAGCGATCCATGAAGACATGTGCACATCTTTGGAGCGGTTCAACTTGGCGACCAAGTGCGCCAGAGTAGAGGAAGGGCGCCTCTCCCTCCTCGAGCTTCCATCTGCTGATCCGGAAGAGAAGAAGCCCAAGGTCAAGGACGTGAAGCGCAAAGGAGCGGCTGTGCTTGCAGCGGAGCCAGACACCAAGCGAGGCAGGGATCAGCCAGAGTCATCCAAGGGCAGGCGGTACTACGTGTACCATGACCTTGACACCCACAACACAAATGAATGCCAAGAGCTTAGGGCTGTGCGATATGGACGTATCGGCCGACGCCCCGAGCGCAACGATCGGGGCTATGGCCGAGGAGGAGGAAGAGGTGGAGGACGATGGGAAGACCGTGGCCCTCGCCAAGGGTGGCGTGACCGACCTCGCGAGGACCGCTGGCAGGACCAGCCTCGCGAGGGAGGTTGGAGGGATCAGCCTCATGAGGATCGCCCGCAAGGCAACGTAGGCCTCCCTCCTCTGCCACCACCGCCAAGAAGAAATGAAGACCAGCATTAGGACGAGGGGGCTGGGGGCTTCCAGGAGCCACACGCAATCACTTGCATCCTGGGCGGCGCCTAGGCCCCAGCTTCATAGTGCATCTTCAAGCAGTTTGCTCGTGAGGTGAACGCAGTCCTCCCCAAGCTTGAGGCCACACGCCCTCTCAGGTGGTCTGCGTGCGCTATCACGTTCAGCTCAGCCGGAGTCCTCCCGATGCTTTGTTCCCCAGTCATCAGCAATGTGCAAGTCACCAGGACCCTCATCGATGGCGGAGCAGGACTCAACGTCCTGCCCGTCGAGATGTTCAACAATCTCCAAGTTCCATATGATCAGCTTCAGCCAACCAAGCCTTTCTCAGGAGTCACTGATGGTTCCACTGTTCCGATAGGGCAGGTTCGCCCTCCTGTCACCTTTGGGCAGCGCAACAACTACCGCACCGAGCTCATTGACTTCGACGTCGCCCACATTCGCCTGCCATACAATGCCATCCTCGGGTACCCAGCCCTGGCCAAGTTCATGGCAGTGACTCACCATGGCTACAATGTCCTCAAGATGCCAGGAAGCGGTGGAGTCATCACAGTCCCCTGTGAGGAAAGGGATGCAGTGTGTTCTCTTGAGCGTGCCTTCCAGGCCGCGGCAATCGAAGACCCAAATCACAGGAGCGGGAGCCTTCCCGAGGCAGTCCCTAAGAAGAAGAAGACTTCACCTGGCCCAAACCCTCAGGAGGCAGGCACCTCCAGGGGCGTTGCGTCAGGATCCGTGCCCGTTCAGGGGGCGCCACCCTCTGTCGCATAGGAAGACGCGCCCGGCGCCCTCCTCGGGCAGGGCTCGGGGGCTCTTTCCTGGAAGGCCACCGACTTTGCCAAGGTCACGAGGGAGGAGTTCGGGCACTACTTGGAGACGTGCTTCAAAGCACGTTTCCCTCAGGAAGGTATGAGGCAAGGAGGGCCGAACCCTTAGGAGTTCATCACAAGAAACACTCAGGAGCTGCAGGAGTCAAGAGTCATGCACGGCAGCCGCCGCTTACCCGCCGTAGCCCCCCATCTAGGCGAGGATGGTGGGCTGCGCGTCTGCATCGACGTGCCAGGGCTCAACCGAGCTGCGTCTCAGGAACGCCTCTGGCCTTCACGCGTGGGGCGCTGCGAGGGTCCACCTCACAGCTATGTTCGCATGCCTCTCGGCCTGCCGAGCGCGACCGCTGCTCATCAGCGCCTGCTGAGGAGCATTCTGGAGGCTCAGGAGGTCAGGCATTGCACGGTCCTGGCAAAGATGGAGATGGTCCTCGAGGATCCGCCTGCGCCCCCGGAGCCTCCCGAGGCTCCTGGTCCCAGGAGCTCGTGAGGGTCGGCTACCTCACCGTGCGTCGTCCGCTACTTCAGCATTCCTTCATCTCCAACGGTATCAGGTGACATCTTTCAAAGTTCCATTCTCAGCTGGGAGCGCCCCTAGGGCTGCATCATTCCTAGGTCACGTGGGTCCGTCCTTGCGGCATGTATCCGTTTTGCTTATGTTCTTTGCTACCTCGTTGGGGGCGCCCTCGGGCTGCATTATCCCCAAGCTGCTCGGGCCTGGCCCAGTGGCGTTTGCTTTTTCCGCATCTATCTAAATGGATTTCCTCCTCCATGCTTAACCTACTTGACTTAATCGTCTGCTCGATTGACACTTACCTTTGGAGCCGCTCGCTCTGGCACGGCGCTTGCGTATGGGCCCGCCCCTGCAACACCGACAAATCTGAGTGGCTGAGCTCTGGCCGCATCAGCCCCGCAAGGCGCCACCTCACCGGGCCCTCAGTGCCCCCATCACTCCCTCAGAGCAACCAATGGGTGGCTCGCAACTGTAACGGCAGACCTTGTTTTCCCTCGTGATTGGTATGCAGGACCCGCTCCAGGAGTAATGCTGGATGCGTCCCGAGCTCTCTCTCCCTCTCTCCGGCACGATTCACTCGCGTGTTAAAGGGGGGCGCCTGAGCATCGCGACTCATGGGCTCTTACTGGCCCTCCAGCTCTCACCCCCTGGCCTTGACCCACGGCATCGCGACCTATCATACCAGCAGCGGCTGAGCTCGCTCAAGGGCTGGGACCTGAGGACGTAGAGCATGAAGGAAAGTGCAGGGAAGAGGGAAGAAGCTCACGAGAACCAAACCCAGCAACACCCCAGCCACCGCCACGCAGGCCCGGCACCTCGCCAAAGAACTACTCCAAACCTACGAGATAAGTCACGCAGAAGTTGAATCGACTCAACGCTAAACCCTCGCCTACTGCCGCTTTGTCACGACAACGTTGCCTGCCTTTCTCGCCCAGCGGAGGCCGCTTGAGCGCTAAAGGGGACCTCCTGAGCATCGCGACTCAGGGGCTCTTACTGGACCTTCGGCCGCTCACCTCCTGGCCTTGACCACAGCATCGTGACCTGGCATACCAACAACGGCTGAAGCCTGCCTGGGGACCGGGACCTGTCGGCGTAGAGCATCAGGCCCTCGTGAGGAAAGAAAGGGGGAGCTGAGCTGGGGCAGAACGCGCCTCTCGCATCGATTCATGATAAGGATGTACAATTCACAAAAGACATGGCAGGCGCCTTACATACCCCCATGGAGTGTCATTTCGATTCCTCGCAGGGAACAAAAGGTGCTAAGGAGCAATGACTACGCGCGCCTCCGCAGGAGACGCCATCATCAACAGTGGGTCATTGATACGTCTCCAACGTATCTATAATTTATGAAGCATTCATGCTATATTATCATGTGTTTTGAATGATTACGAGCTTTATTATACACTTTTATATTACTTTTGGGACTAACCTATTAACTGGAGGCCCAGCCCATATTGCTGTTTTATTGCCTGTTTCGGTATTTCGAAGAAAAGGAATATCAAACGGAGTCCAAACGGAATGAAACCTTCGGCAACGTGATTTTTTGGAAGAATATCACCCAGGAGACTTGGAGTTCACATCAGAAGACCCTTGAGGAGGCCACGAGATAGGAGGGCGCACCCCTACTGGGCGCGCCCCCTGTCTCGTGGGCCCC
>NC_041383.1:681013803-681023500 GCF_002162155.2 Triticum dicoccoides | reverse complement strand
ACCGACTTCTTTCGCCTATATAAGCCTACGTACCCTAAAACCATTGAATATCAAGACAGATCGGGAGTTCCGCCGCTGCAAGCCTCTATAGCCACCAAAAACCTCTCGGGAGCCCGTTTCGGCACCCTGCCGAAGGGGGAACCCCTCACCGGTGGCCATCTTCATCATCCCGGTGCTATCCATGACGAGGAGGGAGTAGTTCACCCTCGGGGCTGAGAGTATGTACCAGTAGCTATGTGTTTGATCTCTCTCTCTCTCTCTCTCTCTCGTGTTCTCTCTATGGCACGGTCTTGATATATCGCGAGCTTTGCTATTATAGTTGGATCTTATGATGTTTCTCCCCCTCTATTTTCTTGTAATGAATTGAGTTTTCCCTTTGAAGTTATCTTATCGGATTGAGTCTTTGATTTGAGAACACTTGATGTATGCCTTGCCGTGTTTATCTGTGGTGACATTGGGATATCACGTGCCACTTGATGTATGTTTGGTGACCAACTTGCAAGTTCCTCCCATGAACCTATGCATAGGGGTTCATACACGTTTTCTTGACTCTCCGGTAGAAACTTTGGGGAACTCTTTGAAGTACTTTGTGTTGGTTGGATGAATCTGAGATTGTGTGATGTATATTGTATAATCATGCCAACGGATACTTGAGGTGACAATGGAGTATCTAGGTGACATTAGGGTTTTGGTTGATTTGTGTCTTAAGGTGTTATTCTAGTATGAACTCTATGATAGATTGAGCGGAAAGAATAGCTTTATGTTATTTTACTACGAACTCTTGAATACATCGATCAATAAGGATAACTTTGAGGGGGTTTCGTACCCTACCATAATCTCTATGTTTGTTCTCCGCTATTAGTGGCTTTGGAGCGACTCTTTGTTGCATGTTGACGGATTGTTATATGATCTATCTATGTTATTATTGTTGAGAGAACTTGCACTAGTGAAAGTATGAACCCTAGGCCTTGTTTCCTATCATTGCAATACCGTTTACGCTCACTTTTATCATTAGTTCCCTTGCTGTTTTTAGGCGCCCCCCCCCTTCCTTGTCCTATTCGGACTAGGGGGGAGGGGGCGCGCGGCCTGCCCTGGCTGGCCCTCCTCTTCTCCCTCATGGCCCACTAAGGCCCATTATCCCCCGGGAGGGTTCCGGTAACCCCCCGGTGTTCCGGTAAAATCCCGATTTCACCCGGAACCTTTCCGATGTCCAAACATAGGCTTCCAAAATATCAATCTTTATGTCTCGACCATTTCGAGACTCCTCATCATGTCCGTGAGATTACAAAAACCTATATCTACCATCCATATTGCACCTGTATCACCATCTCTTCGCCGAACTAGTGCACCTATACAATTTACCATTGTATTGGGTGTGCTGGGGACACAAGAGACTCTTTGTTATTTGGTTGCAGGGTTGTTTGAGAGAGACCATCTTCATCCCACGCCTCCCACAGATTGATAAACCTTAGGTCATCCACTTGAGGGAAATTTTCTACTGTCCTACAAACATGTGCACTTGCAGGCCCAACAACGTCTACAAGAAGAAGGTTGTGTAGTAGACATCAAGCTCTTTTCTGGCGCCGTTGCCGGGGAGGTGAGTGCTTGAAGCTATATCTTTAGATCTTGCAATCGAATCTTTTTGTTTCTTGTTTTATCACTAGTTTAGTTTATAAAAGAAAACTACAAAAAATGGAGTTAAGTTTGTCTCATACGCTTCATCTTTTCAATATCTTTCGTCAGAATGATGGAAAGGAAAATTGTGCTCAAGTGCTAGAAGAAGAATGCATTAGAATGTTTGGTACTAGATCCTTGTATGATGAGCATGATTGCAATGTTGTTAGTATGAATTCCTTGAATATCCATGATGCTAATGATATGCAAAGCCACAAGCTTGGGGAAGCTATGTTTGATGAATATGATATTTTTAGTCCCCCAAGTTTTGATGAGAATATTTATTATGATGAAAGCATGCCTCCTTTTTATGATGATTATATTGATGAAAGTGGGTTTGGAAGAGTGTCAACTTTAGGAAGTAGTGATCCCACTATTTTGGAGGATGTTGAATCTTATTATGATGAACATGAAAGTGGATTTGGAAGAGTGTCAACTTTATTTAGTGACGATTCCACTATTTCGGAAGAGGTTCCAATTGATTATGAGAACAAAGTTTCTATCTATGATGATTATTGTGATGACTTGTATGCTATTAGGAATAATGATAACCATGAAACTTGTCATCATGATTTTAGTTTTCAATTGGATTATGCCTCACATGATAATTATTTTGTTGAGTTTTCTCCCACTATTATTCATGAGAAGAATTTTGCTTATGTGGAGAGTAGTAAATTTTCTATGCTTGTAGATCATGAAAAGAATGCTTTAGGTGCTGGTTATTGTTGAATTCATTCATGATGCTACTGAAAATTATTATGAGGGAGGAACATATGCTTGTAGGAATTGCAATAATGTCAAGTTTCCTCTCTATATGCTTAAAATCTTGAAGCTATGCTTGTTTTACCTTCCTGTGCTAGTTGATTATTATTCCCATAAGTTGTTTTGCATAGGAAGTGGGTTAGGCTTAAATGTGCTAGTCATATGCTTCATGATGCTCCCGTTATGTTTCAATTCTTATTTTTTATGTGAGCATCATTGCCATCATCATGCCTAGCTAGAAAGGCAGTAAAGAAAAGCGCTTGTTGGGAGACAACCCAATATTTAACCTTACTGTTTTTGTGTGTTCACATGATTATGCTACTGTAGTAATCATGTTTTATATCTTTTGTTTCAATAAAGTGCCAAGTAAGACCTTTGGGATAGCTTACGGTTATAGTTGTGTTGATCCTGCTGAGAATCAGAAACTTTTGCACCCAGTAAATTAGTTTTGTTAATTCACAGAAACGTGCTTCTGATCTGATTCTTTTTGCTCTGGATTGGTAAACAAATTTCTTAGGACTTCCAAATTTTGTAGAATTTTTGTAGTTCCAGAAGTATACGTTTGATACAGATTACTATAGACTATTCTGTTTTTGACAGATTCTGTTTTCTATGTGTTCTTTGCTTATTTTGATGAATCTATGAGTAGTATCGGAAGGTATGAAACATAGATAAGTTTCAGTACATTAGATATTACACCAATATGAATTTAGAATGAGTTCATTTCAGTACCTAAGTGGTGGTTTTATTTTCTTATACTAACGGAGCTTACGAGTTTTGTTTTGAGTTTTGTGTGGTTGAAGTTTTCAAGTTTTGGGTAAAGATTCGATGGACTATGGAATAAGGAGTGAAAAGAGCCTAAGCTTGGGGATGCACAAGGCACCCCAAGGTAATATTCAAGGACAACCAAGAGCCTAAGCTTGGGGATGCCCCGGGAAGGCATCCCCTCTTTCGTCTTCGTTCATCGGTAACTTTACTTGGAGCTATATTTTTATTCCCCACATGATATGTGTTCTTCTTGGAGCGTCATTTTATTTTGTTAGTATTTGTTTTCTGTTATTTAGAATAATGTTTTGCATCTTTATTTTCAATAAAGAAGTCAAGGATAGCCTTTACCATGCTTATTTTGCTAGTATACATGTTGCTGTTTGAAAACAGAAAGTTTACCGATATTGCAAAAATTCCCTAGAAAAGTCAGAGAATGGTATAATGTTGAAACTTTTTTGCATATTGAGCTATGATAAATTTATTACAGTGGGAATTTTCTTTCATAATTTTTGGAGTTAGGGAAGTATGATGACTCTTGCATTCTTTACAGATTGTACTGTTTTGACAGATTGCTGTTATGGTTGCATTGTTTGCATATGTTTGCTGGTTTAATGATTCTATTTGAGGATAGGAGTATTAAATATGCAGAGGCATTTAGTATGCAATGTGGAATAATAATTTTAGTGATTTGTTACAGTATAAAATGATAAGGTTTTGCATTGGTTTATACTAACCTATCTCACGAGTTCTTGTTGAGTTTGATGTGGATGAAGCTTTTGATAAAAAGAGAAACCATGATATGAGAGGAATTAAGAAGACACAAAAGTTCAAGCTTGGGGATGCCCAAGGCACCCCAAGATAATATTTCAAGAAGTCTCAAGCATCTAAGCTTGGGGATGCCCCGGTAGGCATCCCACCTTTCTTCTTCAACAATCATCGGTTAGTATCGGTTGAGCCTAAGTTTTTGCTTCTTCACATGAGTTGTGCTATCCTTGCAATGTAATTTTATTTTGTTTTGCTTGCTGTTTGAATACATTATCATGATTTGAAATTCTTAAATGATAGAGAGTCTTCACATAGTTACATGATTATTTAGCTACTCATTGATCTTCACTTATATCTTTTTGGAGTAGTTTGCCATTTCCTCGTGTGCTTCACTTATATCCTATGAGTAAATGGTTGAATGAGTTGAATGTCATAAATCTGAATCTATATATGTTTCATTTGCTTATCCCATGGGGAGTATTGACTTCACATCTAAGAAGTAGAGGTTGTAAATTTATTGACGGTTAGCAAGCATTGTATTGGTCATTTGAACAATTCATGAAAGAATATTGAAGGAAGAGAGATTTCACATATAAATATATTATCATAGACATCTTTTATAATTGTGAGCACTCATTAAGTATGACATGCTAAAGAGTTGATGTTGGACAAGGAAGACAACGTAATGGGTTATGTTTTCTCACATCTCAGTTAAAGTATATTGTCATGGATCATTCAAACATGTTGAGGTTGCCTTTCCCCCTCATGCTAGCCAAAAATTCCTAGCACCAAGTAGATATACTACTTGTGCTTCCAAATATCCTTAAACCCAGTTTTTGCCATGAGAGTCCACCATACCTACCTATGGATTGAGTAAGATCCTTCAAGTAAGTTGTCATCGGTGCAAGCAATAAAAATTGCTCTCTAAATATGCATGACTTATTAGTGCGCAGAAAATAAGCTTTGTACGAACTTGTTATGGAAGCAATAAAAGCGACAAACTGCATAATAAAGGTCCATATACAAGGGGTAATATAAAGTGACGTTCTTTCGCATTAAGATTTTGTGTATCCAACCATAAAAGCGCATGACAACCTCTGCTTCCCTCTGCGAAGGGCCTATCTTTTATTTTATGTCTTTTACTTTATGCAAGAGTCAAGGTGATCTTCACCTTTTCCTTTTTCATTTTATCCTTTGGCAAGCACTTTGTGTTAGGGTGATCCTGATATATATATCCAATTGGATGTACGTTAGCATGAACTATTATTGTTGACATCACCCAAAGGTGAATACGTTTGGAGGCAACATTATAAGCCCCAATCTTTCTCTGTGTCTGATTAAAACTTCATAACCATTAGTATTGCGTGAGTGTTAGCAATTGTAGAAGACTATATGATAGTTGAGTATGTGGAGTTTGCTATTCCTGAAAATAAGATGAATTGCAATTGTTTGATGACTAAGAATGAAGTTTGCTAGTTTTCAAGAATGTTTATGGTCTATGCTTTGACATGTGAATTGCTTGTTACTTTATCGTGAAAAGTTATATGAGATGAACTACTGTTATGACATAGATTGATGCTAGTAAAGGTGATTAAAATTATCATTGATCAAACTTGTGCACCTTCTAGCATTCACACTTCATAAATTCTTTCTTTTATCATTTACCTACTCGAGGACGAGTAGGAATTAAGCTTGGGGATGCTGATACGTCTCCAACGTATCTATAATTTATGAAGCATTCATGCTATATTATCATGTGTTTTGAATGATTACGGGCTTTATTATACACTTTTATATTACTTTTGGGACTAACCTATTAACCGGAGGCCCAGCCCATATTGATGTTTTATTGCCTGTTTCAGTATTTCGAAGAAAAGGAATATCAAACGGAGTCCAAACGGAATGAAACCTTCGGCAACGTGATTTTTTGGAAGAATATCACCTAGGAGACTTGGAGTTCACGTCAGAAAACCCTCGAGGAGGCCACGAAATAGGAGGGCCCCCCTACTGGGCATGCCCCCCTGTCTCGTGGGCCCCTCGAGCACCCCCCGACCGACTTCTTTCGCCTATATAAGCCTACGTACCCTAAAACCATTGAATATCAAGATAGATCGGGAGTTCCGCTGCCGCAAGCCTCTGTAGCCACCAAAAACCTCTCGGAGCCCGTTCCGGCACCCTACCGGAGGGGGAACCCCTCACCGGTGGCCATCTTCATCATCCCAATGCTATCCATGACAAGGAGGGAGTATTTCACCCTCGGGGCGGGTATGTACCAGTAGCTATGTGTTTGATCTCTCTCTCTCTCTCGTGTTCTCTCTATGGCACGATCTTGATGTATCGCGAGCTTTGCTATTATAGTTGGATCTTATGATGTTTCTCCCCCTCTATTCTCTTGTAATGAATTGAGTTTTCCCTTTGAAGTTATCTTATCGGATTGAGTCTTTGATTTGAGAACACTTGATGTATGTCTTGCCGTGTTTATCTGTGGTGACATTGGGATATCACGTGCCACTTGATGTATGTTTTGGTGACCAACTTGCGGGTTCTGCCCATGAACCTATGCATAGGGGTTGGCACACGTTTTCTTGACTCTCCGGTAGAAACTTTGGGGCACTCTTTGAAGTACTTTGTGTTGGTTGGATGAATCTGAGATTGTGTGATGCATATCGTATAATCATGCCCACAGATACTTGAGGTGACAATGGAGTATCTAGGTGACATTAGGTTTTTGGTTGATTTGTGTCTTAAGGTGTTATTCTAGTATGAACTCTACGATAGATTGAGCGGAAAGAATAGCTTTATGTTATTTTACTATGAACTCTTGAATAGATCGATCAATAAGGATAACTTTGAGGTGGTTTCGTACCCTACCATAATCTCTACGTTTGTTCTCCGCTATTAGTGGCTTTGGAGTGACTCTTTGTTGCATGTCGAGGGATTGTTATATGATCTATCTATGTTATTATTGTTGAGAGAACTTGCACTAGTGAAAGTATGAACCCTAGGCCTTGTTTCCTATCACTGCAATACTGTTTACTCTCACTTTTATCGTTAGTTACCTTGCTGTTTTTATCATTTCAGATTACAAAAACCTATATCTACTATCCATATTGCACTTGTATCGCCATCTCTTCGCCGAACTAGTGCACCTATACAATTTACCATTGTATTGGGTGTGTTGGGGACACAAGAGACTCTTTGTTATTTGGTTGCAGGGTTGTCTGAGAGACCATCTTCATCCTACGCCTCCCACGGATTGATAAACCTTAGGTCATCCACTTGAGGGAAATTTGCTACTGTCCTACAAACCTGTGCACCTGCAGGCCCAACAACGTCTACAAGAAGAAGGTTGTGTAGTAGACATCAGTCATCAGACGCTGGTGCCAACCCCATCCAGATCAGCAGTGCCGACGGCCTGATGCAGCCGCCCTGCTCCGGGCACGAGGCGAGCTCGGGGGCTTGTAGCTGTCGTCGCTTGTCTCCAGAGTCGCGTGGAGCTCGGCGGAGTCGCTGGACCCTCCGGCCCCTCCGCTGCTGCATGAGGAGCTGCTGGGGAAGCGGTTGGCAGGCCTGGTCCTCGCCACTCCGATGCCCCGGCCGCCTTCCTTGGGGCAGCACTCCAGCCGGCGTCCTTTCGCGTCGAAGACCTTGAAGAACATCAAGGAGGCGCCATCGTATTCGAGATGAATTATGAGGGCACCCCCTGTCCGGCAGACCCGGGCGATCTTGCCCCAGCCACGGGTCAGGAAGACCTTGCCCGGGGCGACAACCTCGACCTCCGCCTCGGTCGCGGGGGTGTTGCAGTCGGCGTGCTGCAGCCAGAGCTCCCGAGGCCCCCTTGGCAGAATCTCGATGGCGAAGGAGGGAGGAAGGTGAATCCAAGATCGAGGGGGCGTGGCGGCGTGAAGCACAAGCTCGCGAGAAGAGCCCTCGGCATGGACTCCAGGGGGGACGACACGCACCGCCGTAACTCGCCGGCGTCGACGGCGGCACCGTTGGTGTCGCTCGACGCCTTCTTCTCCAGGGCCCTCGATTCGGGCGTACAAGGGCAGCGAAAACCCATGCGGCGGCCGCTCGTACCAAGGCCTCGACGCCTCCTGCCGAGCACCCTCGTCTCGACGGCAGGGGCTGGCCGCTTCTTTGGCGGAAGCGGGTCGGGACCCTCTCGGGGGGCCTTCCCCTTCTCTTCTGCAGAAAACCGGCGGGCGTAAGGTGGAGCAAGGGCGAGGAAGAAGAAGGAAGGGAGTAGCAGGAAGGAATGGACAGCGGGGGCTCTCGCCCGCCCGTACTTATAGTCCGGAGGAGGCCAACCGTCGGCCACCATGATCTCAGGTAATCATGACCCGTTTTTGCATGCAGGGACTTGTCAAGTCATGCGGGTGCCGAGGCGTCGTGGGGAAGCAGAGACGCCCGCGTCCAATCAATCGCCACGCGGCGCCCGAGGCCGCAGGCTATTGGGGCCCGCGGCGCTTCACACTTGCCCCTTCGCTTCTCTGCTAAGCCAAGTCTGGGCGCGCCTTGGGCCCGGGGGCTACTGTCGGCGTTCTGGAAACGGGGGTCCCCAGACTTGCCTGCCTGCGGCCTGCGGCGTGGCTCAAGCGGAGGCCCAGTGCAGCCCAGCTTCATCAGTTCAAGCTCAAGACCCTCGCGAGGGGCCAAGCCTCGCGGGGCGGACGACAGGAAGCTTCCTCAGGAGCAGCCTCGTCAGGCGGGCTCGTGAGGAGGCGGAGAGATCAAGGCAGGGTACCTCGCGAGGTGCCCGTGACGCAAGCCATGACGATCGAGACCAGGCGGGCGTGAGGCGGGCGTCGGCCTGCGCAGTGTCCTTGTTTCCCCTTCGATGCAAAGGGGGCAAGCACAGGCCAAGGCATCAAGCAAAGGTTACCGTTTCGGTGCAACAAGACCAAGACCAGCGGAACGGCAGGATGAAGGTCACCATGGAGCCCAGGACGGCGTCACCGTCAGAGTCTTTGGCAGTCGGAGACCAACTTTAGTCAGGATAAGTATACTAGATGTTCCGCTTCAAAATGGCCAATTGTTGGCGCCCTTCCTGTTTATTATTTGGGAAGAGGCCCAGGGTCTCTATAAATAGAGCTAGCCACCACAGAATAAGGAGATCCAGATTTTGGGTAGACAAGAGAGAGAGGGGCGCCTGAACTCACCCAAGCAGTTCATCGCACCAGCTCAAGAACACCTCTCGCGGGGTTGTTCTTCCTTTGTATTGTTCATCATCATTCACTGAGGCAATCCACCACACCACACACTGGAGTGGGGTATTACACCACGATGGTGGCCTGAACCAGTATAAACCTCGTGTCCCTTGTGTGTTCTTCCTTCCAGCCTAGATTCCTGGCGAGGCTTCGAGACGTGAGTTGGTAGGGGAGAGATCTTCGCGCGCACCCCAGAGTTCGAACCTCAAGGGTCTTCCAGAACCCGAAATCCGACACCACCACCATGTCCATCTTCTCTCTCTCTCTCTCTCTCTCTCTCTCTCTCTCTCTCTCTCTCTCTCTCTCTCTCTACACGAGCAACACGGACGCATCACAAAACCATGCCCCTACCGCCTCTCCACCTTGTCGATGTCTATCCGCTATCCGCGTCCTCTGCTCCACCTTGCCGCCCACCCTGAGCATGCTGCCACCGTTCTGCTGCTCCTCACACAGCTCCACCCGATGTGGTTCTCCTCCCGCACCCTCCCCTCGATCAAGCTGGCGCAGCCGACGGTAAT
>NC_041383.1:680987126-681013266 GCF_002162155.2 Triticum dicoccoides | reverse complement strand
AAATGTGAATTATATTTCGACTTTGTTTTTTAAAAATTTGTATTTTCATTATTTGAGAATTGTTTGCGCAGGATTATTTCCCCTTACTTTTTTGCAACAGGAAAACACCACAAACAGGGAGGACAAATATGACAAACAGACATCACATCGCACAGCGAAGTAAACACCAACCCCATCACCTCGTGCGTGCATGCACGGGAGTACTGGAAGGCTCGAAGTTGACGGGGACGCGAGAGGAACGCCACGGGCATGGCCCAACAACTTGCAGACACACGGGCGATCCGGCCAATCGGCATTTACGCCGGACGCAGCGCAGGTAGGTACTAGCACCGGATCGGAATCCGATCCGTCCCGCGTCAGCAGGTCACGTACGGTGACGACGCACGCACGCAAGAAGCAGACCGCGGTCCCGTGGTGGCGCGGCGGCACGAGGCAGCCAGCGGGATCGAACGCCACCAGAAATTGTGGCTTGTCTCACGGCGTTGGGCGCGATCTCGCTACATAGTGGGGGAGCGACTAGAAAAAGGGTGTACGGTGAAAGAATAGAAAAACGAACCATGGCCATCGGATCGAAGATGATTGGTACAGATTGAGTGGGAGGGTTGTAAGTGTACATTTCTTCAAAAACCCCTACTAGTATTTACATATGGAAGGTAACTTTTGCAATAACCACCCCAAATTTCTGATATATCAAACATTCTGTCCCTCATAAATAAGACAATTTCTCAAATCTGTACCGGTCCAGAAAAAATTGCATATGTACTGTACGAAATTTGATATATATTTCATTTCATTAGTAGCTTCTGCTACATTCAGAATCATGTAAGAAATCCAAACATGTTCGTCACTAAAATGTATGGGAACATCACAAATTTCTGAGACATGAGAAAATTAATCCATCCACTTTAAACCATAACTACACATACATTTTAAATTGCACGATCCCAGACAGAACAGAACAGAATAGAGACGACACACATGCATATAAAGTGTTACTCCCTCCGTTCGAAATTACTTGTCTCGGAAATGAATGTATCTAGAACTAAAATACGTCTACATACATTCATTTTCGCGACAAGTAATTTCGAACGGAGGGAGTACATAACATGGAGAGGACCATTTTTGGTACATCACAGACAACACAAAGTATGCAGGACTAAAGTAAGCACCGCTGTCTGCTGAACAAGCTTGCCGTCAGAATTTGCATCAAGTTTGCTCTGTTTGGTACACAACAGAAAAGCTACTGCCTTTTGCCTCCAGTACTAGTGCCTCTTGCTTATCAATCTTCTTGTGCTCGGAGAAGTCAGACCTAGCAAACGAGATTCAGTTAGCACAGGTCCATGCAAGTGTCATGCATGTGGTTCACGATTTTTTTAATCATCGTTATCTAATGAAATGAATATGCATCAACAATACCATTTGATTGTTTGCTGCACAAACCACATGGAAGGAAAATTAGAGACAAATTCATTGCAAAACGCAACCTAAATGCGACTATGCTAGATAGAGAAAGCCACTGGACAGTTTAATCACTCAGGAGTAGTCATAAGTTCGAGAAGAACAATATTACCTATAACCAGTGAACCACAAAATGGTTATTTTTCTTTTGAAAATATGAAGATTCTTCAGTTGTGCAATTTGTTTCACATGATGATATGCTCTCACATAACTTTCATCTACCTCTGTTGATGAAGGCAAGTGACGAATTTCAGCAACTAAAAGAACAGGTAGTCTTCAAAAGCAAGAAGTACAAACCTCTATTGTTGTGTCATTTGTTTCTTAGAACATGTCCTTGCATCATGGAACACCACTTCCTTGCAAATGCTACATTTGCGTGCGACTTTTTGATGGATTCCAGGCCTTCTTTTCTTCTCACTTGACCCACTCCTCACAGCATCCCTGTGTCCCTTTATTCTAGAGCAAGTGCCCCTTGCATTGATATCAGTAGGTGTGTGGATAGTAACGTGCTTTGGAATGATGCTCCCGATAAATGACTCCTCATTTTCGTGTGTGTTGCATGCTACAGCCGGTACGAGATGGGCTAAAGCCATCTCAGCGTTGCACAAACTAGTGTGCAGGAATTCAATTCCTTCCATTGAACCTTTAGTCTTCCGAATGAGATCTTCTAGCTTGTTCCTAACGAGAGCTATCTTCCTTTTCATAGCCATGTCAACCGGGTCAATTAAATTCTCTTCAAGTATGTTCCCTTCCCCGTCGAAGATAATGTCCCTAGCAATATGAAAAATATTACATGTGATGTGTGTCAAGGCAGATAAGTATAAATGCTTCAATATCTATTTGAAGAGAAATATACCTTTTGCAATTTCTCTCCCACCGCTTAAGAACATAAATTCTTGGCAATTCATTTATTTTCGCACCCCTCAACACTCGGATAATATGGCGGCACATGATTCCATTGGACTCAAAAAGCTTGCAAGAACATTTAGCAGTCATGGATATTGTGTCATAAGACACTTCTCTAATCTTTTTGTATTGATCACTCACAAACATGATTTTAATCCCCTCACGATTTTCCGTGTCCTGAACATCACAATCATCTCTGGCAGCAAGCACTTGGGCCTGAAATAATTCAAAAATCTCGTGGGTGAATACCGCCCTGCCTTGTCTCTCTATTTCCCATGGTGTCACCAACTCACTTGTTGTGTATTCACTTGTGTTATCAGCAATTAACTCATTCTGCCTCTGACACTTCAAAGCAGTGTCAAATCTTAGCCAAAACTCAACAAAGGTAAGCTTGCGACAAATGAAACGCTTAAAAAATGAGTTTGCGCTCTCTGAAATCGAAGTTGTCCTGAGAAGACCAGCTAGGGGAATTTCCATAAAGTAAGCTGGTATCCATGTTGCACGAAGTTCATACCTTTTGCCTTTTCTTGGAATGATCAACAACAACCATACCTTTCTCGGGCCGAAATCCTTCTTTTGCACACAAGAAGCGCATTATCTACGATCTTTTGCTGTCCAAGACGTACACCAAATCCGACATGGTGTGCATATGTCTTGTAAAATTCCATTACTGAGCCAATGTCATCAAATAGCATCCCCACTTTTGGCTTCAATTCCTCATCACACTGGGGTTTATACAAAGAACCCTGCAACATCAATTCAGAGTTTAGTAACATTAACCTCACACGACAATGCTATGAACTTATGGGATCTCATTTTTGTCAGAAGCAAAAAAAATATTTCCAAACAACCTAAAAATTCAACTACTATTTGCCAAATGCAATGCTTATTTAGTGGGTATAACAAGCTGTGACCGGCATTGGTACCTCTTGAGAGAAGGCTTGTTTCTTTTTTGGTGTACTCGCATCATCAATGAGAAGCATTGGGGAATTTATTTCTGCAAATGAGGTAGCATCACTCAAATCTTGATTTTGGACACTATTGGCCGATTCCACAACTGCAAACAAATATTCAGCAAAAAAAACATCAAAGAAGGGATTAACGAAAAAATTAGGTAATGACAACATATTAGTGCTTTTTTAGACTGTGTCTTCTCACCTGATAGTGTTGGTACACAGTTTGGGATTACTGGAACGGTGGGCTCTCCTAAAGGCGACGTCCCACTACTTCCCTCCATTTTGAGTTCGAGATGCAGCAACAAAACAGCGGAGGATGAAGGTAGCACTAGTCGACGAGCTTTGATCTATCCATCATATGCAGAGCAGAAATTGCATTTCACTCCAAAATCCAAATATCTGACTTCTTAATCACCTCAAAACATAAAAATCTCTGTAAGCTTCCAAGATACTGTTGGTGGTTCACATAACCCCTGATCTTTATTTCGGTTCCTTTCACCCCCTAAACAATCCTATACCGGGCAAAATCAATCCCTGGATGGTTTTGACTCATCTTGGCGCTGACGTGGCAACAGTCAAATGGTGGTTTTGACCTGTGGGTGGGCCTCCATCAGGTGGACCGCGTTTTGTCGTCGCCTACCTACCCGAGCATCGCTCCCTCGCACCCGAACCCTGCCCCGCCTCCGACCAACGCCGGCGACTGCCGGAGTTCCAAGGCGCCACCCCGAGTGCCCCGCTTCTCCTTCCTCCCTTCTCTTTCCTCTCCCTCTCTCTTCCCTCGTATCTCTCTCTCAGGTACAGGTCACTCCGCCGCCACAAGCTCGCTGTCGTACCATCTTCACACCGCCGCCGGAGTCCGGATCCGGTCGGAACCAGATCAGATGGGGGCGCCACCCTCAGATCTGGTCGTCCCTCGCCTCCCCGGGCCGCCTGCATCGTTGTAGCGCCGCCACCTCCACATCCATGGCCGGCCCTTGCTACCGCATCCACACACCCCTGGTCGGCCGCCTCTGGTCAACGGGAGGCCACGACCTCCGCAGCCGCCTTGACCGTCGCCCCGGCCTCCTTTGCGCACGTCTGCGCCTGAGCACGACTGCGCCGATGCGCCGCCGCTGAAGCCCTCCACGCCGGCGACCTCGGAGCAGGACCACGCTGATGTGGCATCATTAGTTTAGGTCCCCTTCTGTTAATCTGAGACATTGACATGTGGGTCCCCTTCATCACTAGGGTTAGTCTGAGACATTGACATGTGGGTCCCCTTCTGTTAATGATGCAATTAGGGCTAAATTAGTCCCTTGTTAATCTCCGTGCAACCGAGATGTGGGCCCCATGTGTCATATTTGACCGGGCCCAATAGTCAGTGAGAGTGTCTAGCTGAGAGGGCCCCACCCACAGGCCAAATACCGCCTTTGACTGTGTCCACATCAGCATCCGGTATAGGCAAAACCAGCCAAGGATGGTTTTTGCCCGGTTTGGGATTGTTTAGGGGGGTAAGGGAACCGAAAAAAAGATCAGGGGGTTATGTGAACCACGAACTTTTTTCAGGGTAGTAAAATGGACTTTTTTCTAAAATATATACCTTCACAAAATGTTCATATGCTTGCCGTTCATATCATTTCCAAAGATCCAGAATTTTTTAATCTTATCATAGAGGATACAACATATGCTCCAAGCACTATTTTAAAGCAAGAGTACTTTCAGATATCTATGTCAAAATATCATGTCCTCCTAATTAAAGTTGATATGCTACAGAATTGTGCTTGAAGTTTGCAGTAAGAGTTGAACCAAAATGATTTCTAAATAATATTATGTACTGCGCGTACTCTTTACGCCAAAGAAGTTTGAAGTACTAATAATATGTATGTCGTAGATGACATGTCGAAGCACAAGTATTCGGCACTTTCAGGCTTTCACACTGTCCAAGTTAGTCTAAAATTTGGCACTTTCAGGCTGTCCAAGCACAAGTCTGAAAGTTTGAATTTTGGTACAAGCACAAGTAATTTTAGATTGTCATCTTTGCGAATGTTATCTTTCAGACTGTCAGTCTGAAAGTATGAAGTTTGGTACAACCAGAAGTACTTCCAGACCGTCGAAGCACAAGTCTGGAAGTATGAAATTTTACTCCGTAGAGTACTTTCAGACTGTCCAAGCACAAGTCTGAAATTTGGTACATAATATTTGCAGAATACTTGGCACCTTCAGTCTGAACTCCAAGCACAAGTCTCTTTAAGTGTAAAATTTTGTCCATAATATTGTGTTCTTGTTTGTGAGGAGTAGATGACATACACAGTTTGCAGTAAAAGTTGAACAAAAGTGATTTCCTAAATAAATGCTACAGAATCAAGTATGCAAATTAGTATCAACCTTTCAGACAAGCATACATGAAGACTTGAGATTTCTTCTACGATGTTCCCAGATGGCGGAGTTACATGCAGGCAACGTGTGAAGAATGGGCTCATTGGGGTAGGAGAAAGAATGGAATGATAGTTTTCTATGGAGGTCGCAGCAGAGTACCTTGGAGAACTTGCCCGCACAAGGTCTCAGCTTCGGACAAAGGGGGTCCGCCAGGGCAGCCAAAACGCCGTCGAGAAGACGGTCGTGGATGGATCTGGACCTCCACCGAGCGCAATCGCCCAGCTAGGCACCGGATCTGGCCCGCCACCACCGTCGGCAAGCTGGAGCTGGCGGCTACACGTTGGGGATTGGGGTTCGCGTTGCTCTGTTCTTAGGAAGAAGAGAAGGCCCAACCATGTTCCTGCAAAACGAGTAGAAGCAAGGGAGTTTTCTGCAAAGAACCAAGTACCTGTGCACTCAGATCCGTCCACTAGAATCTGGACCGTTCATCCAGGATCAGAAGGCCTAGACTTGTTTTTTTATTTTTGCACCTGTGGACCTTTTTCTATTGTAGTCGTTCCCGACTGAGAGGGATCGGAGGGGAGCGGACAAGGCGGGAAGCCGAGCAGGGGAAGCGGATAGTGCGGCCATGTGATCCGCGATGGCCGATGGGGCTCACGCGCACGACGCACGGCACGCCCAGCTTTTGACGAGTTTGGTAGCCCGTGTCACCACCAGCCAGGCGCTGAGATGCATTTTTTGTTTTTTCTTTGAGAGGTGCTGAGATGCATTTTTGGTCTCTTTGATAGGCTGACCTATATTAATTTTCTGGCCCGTACGGATCTCAAAGCAGCCTTATGTCTTGCTAAGGAGGAAGAGGGATGCACTAGGCCGCGCTCGGTGTGTATCGACCGCCCATTGGTGGACGGTACGTGGACTGGGTGGGGGATGCGGGTGCCGGCACATTGGCCTTGGCGGGGTGGGGAGTTTGACTTCCCGCGAGGGTTTTCTTCTCTTACGCCAGCTCTGACGCCATCCGCTCCCGCTCCACCGTCGGCAGCGAATGTTGTAAGTAGATGCTTCTCTGGTTTTGCAGATTTGATTGATTTTCGGGGAGGGCTTTTTAGACGGTCGCTGGTCCGGATCGATTGGATTGTGCATTGATTCACTTGGACTTTGCACTGATTCAAGTCGCAACTGTTGAACTGATTGGCCTAGATTACATTTTACCATCGTTTATGGGTTGTCATGTGTGGACTGATTGCTAGCAATGTGCATATGTGTAGATGTATGGACGGTTAGCAATGTGCACATGTAGACTAATTGCTAGTGTTTGCTAGGATCATAGTATGTGTTCATGACTAGAGAGACTGGTACGCTGTGTATGATCAGTACATTGATCAAAGGGGTGTACATTGGTAATTGGTATGGTCAGTGCATTATCAAAGCAATGCACATTGCTATGCTCGGTGCATTCATCATAACAATGCGCACATGCAGGCGTCCAAACAACACACACACACACAAATGACCATATATACAATGCAAGCTATTAAACGAGGTGCACAACATGACCAAGAGCTTATTTCTACTCAATCAGGCACAATCGGGCCATAGATGCAGAAAGGCCTAAAATTAATGCAGACAACCAAATAAACTCTTTATTTCTTCAGCCAACACATGACATGGTGCCATGAAACCTCCTATTCCCTATGTATGCGGTGGAAACTGAGGTAACACGCTTACACGCACCACCTCGTCCCCCACGCGCGAACTTGGGTCGGCCCAGGTGCAGGGTGGCTCCCCTGTTTTTTTCGTTTCCTTTTTTATCTTTTTTTGTTTCTTTAAAATAGTTCAGGATTTCAAAAAAAAAATCCCAATTTCAAAAAGTGTCCATGAATTCAAAAAAATGTCCACACATTAAAAAATCAGGGTTTTAAAAAATGATCATTTTTGTATTTTGATGAACATGTTTTTAATATTTATGAACATTTTTGTATTTGATGAACAAATTTTGAATTTTATGAACAAAATTTCAAACTAAGAACATTTTTTTGAATTGGATGAACATTTTTGAAAATTAATTAATTTTCTTTGAATTTGATGAATGTTTTTTCATATGATGAACATAATTTAACAAAATGAACAAATTTTAAATTCAATGATCATTTATTAAAATTGATGGACATTTTTTGAATTCATTGAAAAAAAGATGTTCAGGATTTAAAACAATGTTTACGAATTTGAAATAAAGTAAAAAAATAGAAAAAAACCCGGTCTGGAACCTTCCCAAAACCGGAAGAGAGATCGTGCGCTGGGCGATGGTGGCGTAGCTTTTCCGATAGGGGGACAGTGACGCGTGAGGAGGCTTTTACGCGGCCTGCAGCTGGATGTTTGGATGTAAAGAGAGGTTCTGCCACCAGGAGCAGGTCGCCATCTCGCCACTCAGTTTCCTAAACCGAGTAATTCAAAGATTTTAATCCTCTATTATTAGTCTCACGGTGAGAAAGTTGTGGATGTCTTCGTTCCGGAAGACCTCGGTATTCAGGGTTAGGATTATCTACTATCACTATAAAAGAAAGAGAGGGGCAGATTCAAACAATTTTATCCGTTCATCTATAATATCTGATGGCCCATAATCTTCCCGTGTTTAACACAACAAGCCACGGGATTAGGCCACGCTAACGAAAGCGAATCCCACGACCCTCGCCACGCCGCTCCCGCAGCCTCGCCCCCGCGCCTCCCCAACCGCCTAGCCTCCGCCGCCTCCACGCCGCTCCCGCAGCCTCGCCCCCGCACCTCCCCAACCGCCCAGCCTCCGCCGCCTCCGCCGCACCACGCCTCCACCCGCTGCCCGCCGCTCCTCCTCTGCTGCCAGATGGGCGCGAGCGCGGATCGCCGTCGCCGCTGCCCGCTCCTCTTCTACTGCTCCACGAGCGCGGATTTCAGTCGCCGCCATCCGCTCCTCTTCTACTGCCCCACGAGCGCGGATTTCAGTCGCCGCCATCTGCTCCTACTCTACTGCCCCATGGACGCGAGCATGGGCCGCCGTCGCCGCCTACCCCTCTCCTCTGCTGCCCCATGGACGCGGGCATGGGCCGCCGTCGCCGCCTACTGTTCTCCTCTGCTTGCCCACGGATGCCAGCGAGGGTCTCCGTGGCCGCCATCCACTTCACTTCTACCGCCCCACTAACACAAGCGCAGGCCGCCGTGGCCGCCTGCCACTCTCCTCTGCTGACCCACGGATGTGAGCACGGGCCGCCGCCGCCGCCACCCGCCGCTGCCACGTTGAAGAAGAGTCACCAAGCCGGCGAACTTTGATCAGGTATGAACTATATTCATCACTACCTATTAAGATTTTCTAACTCCATGATGTTTTAATTTTATTTTGAATTCTTAGAGCTAGGTCTGTTTGTTCAAAATTTGCAATACTTAAGGCAGCTGCAAGATAAGACTGTAACATGTGCTAATTTGTCAAGTACCGATAATTATTTGTGGTGTACTCACATTTGGTTTCTTACAGTATTGCATCATTGCCTGTTCAAGCATTAGCAAGTACAGTCAATGAGGAAAATCTACCGGATCTGAAGTACCAATTCGATACAATTGATGTTGATAAGTGGACCAATTACTGTATTGAAGAAATACAGCATGTAAGATTTAGAGTATTTCATATGAGAATGTTTTGCGCCGGTACTAGATGCGTTGATGATCTTTGTATGTTTCAGTGGCCCTTGTGAAGGATCTTCACACTAAAGGCTCCTCATGTTCTCAAGATTATTCAAGCAGTAAAGCTTTCAGATTGATTTCTTTTTGGTTTCCCTTGTGTTTCAGATAAAGCAACTGACTGTATGCTATATGGTTTCCCTTTTGTTTCAGAGCAAGCAATATACTGTATCTCTCAAGCAATTTACTCATACGTGTGATTGGAAAGACGACAACCATTTGTTCTACGACACTACTATCTGACAGGTACTCAATATTATACTAATCGTCAATGCTATAGAAGTGTTCATCCATGAATAATGAGACTGAAACGATTTTAGGTTATGAGACTTTGTCCTGATTTCAGAGATGTGCTAAATTCTGAAGTTTGTTGTATGAATCTACTATGTGACAAGTAGGATTTTTTACAATTACTTGAGTGTATTGGATTGGGTAAACTAATTAGCCCTGTGTATCAGTTTCTGGTGTGCGATTCTAATGTATGTTGTTTCTGTTATTGTCATTATCCTCGACAGATCATTCAAATGTTGGATTCATGGCCTACAATAGATGATTTGCGACTCCAATGTGTTTTTCTGCTGTTTTTGTTAGGTTCTTAACTCATCAGGCCGGGCTACTGAGTATACATATTGTGTTCATCTCGCCTTCCTTCTTAGGAAAAATCATGTACTGAAGGTAAGCTATTCTTTATTTACATTTTATTTGTTTCTTCCTCCTACTTGTACAATTTGCTACGGAAATCTTCTGACTGCTTGCCTGAATTAGATCATATTTGCACCGTTGCCTGCATTTTGTATTGAGAACCATCTGCTTTAGGCATTTAGCTGTACAATACTGTGAAAGTAGGCAAGAACCACCTACAGCTCAAGTCTTGTATTGTTCGACAATGACAAGCTAGAGTAAAAGTGGAGCCAAGATCAATTGTTGAAAACCTTTTACTGACTATGAGCGAGGGAATGTAGAAAGTGGCACTGCACTATGAATATGCCCTTTGTTAGCTCTGATTTGGCATTTTTGTGTAACACTAGCTTATATAAGGATGTGGTGGCAAGTAGGATTATCTCAGTAGTCAGCTGTCAGCGCTACTATCTAAGAGATTGAGATTGCACTACTATCTCTACTGTCGACCGGTTTATGCGCTAACCTAGGTTCTAATAAAATGCAAGAGCTTGCGTAATGCTCATTTGCTACTTCCAGTCAGTTTGTATTAACTCTCTTTCTCTCTCTCTCTCTCTCTCTCTCTCTCTCTCTCCCTCCCTCTCCCTCTCTCCCTCTCCCTCTCCCTCCCTCCCTCCCTCCCTCTCTCTCTCTCTCTCTCTTCCTGTGACAGCAATGTAGCAAAAATTCATTGCAAAATGGGCCACTCCCTCTTGATGCCCCCTCATGGTGCCAGGCCCCTTCTAATGTTGAAGGGCTTCTCAAGTCAGAAAAACTCTCATAACTGCTTCAACATTTATTTCTTCAAGCTGTAACAAGAGTTCCCGCAACAAGGCATCTTGCAATATTTTGGAGAAGTGTATTATTTTCTAGACATTTTATATTGCTTGACCATGCTCCTAAAGAGGCTTGAAAATTCTTGAAGTGTGCTAAGATCCCCTGTCACATTCAGGTTTATTCACCATTAAATTTCTATGAAGGGACTTGCCAATCCACCTTACACCCATACTAAAATAGTGTTTCCAGAGAGTAGAAACATCGCATGCAGAAATCTTCAAGAAGACGTGATTGAAGTTGTAACCGATGAAATGCCTGCTGGTGAAGCTATTATGGATCCAACTCACCACCTAATTGGTGACAAAGGTAGGTCCGATTAAGTGATCAGCATGCATGCATCATGAGCTACTTACTGTTATTCAGAGATACAGTCTGATAGTAGTAACTTAATTTGCTTAGATGCTCGCGGAACCCTAGATAACGGCTCATTTTTCAGCCCAATTGTGACAAATATGGTAACATGCCAAATTATTTTCCTTTTAGATTTATTATTCCACAGTTGCACAATGTCTGTCATCAGTAAGTTAAATCAAGATAAGTTTCACATGCATGTACTGAACAAACAAATCTCCGACGACAACCAATTCTGTGAAAGTTGCTGCCTCTATCTTTTGTGCCGTGTAAGTCTTTCTTGTGTATCTGATCACCAAGTATTTTTCCCTATACCATGTATCATCCGAAGGGGCGACAGACCAAAGTCTCGGATTCCTCGAGCAACATATGTAGTGTTGTCAGTCGATGTGAATCCGTCTACTCCTAGGCAACAACAGAGGGGTGATTGGGATACTGAAAGCCAGTGTATGGAGGCTTAGTGGAGTCAGTCACCAGCCTCTTCGTTGTTTAAACAACAACATCAAGCGGCGCCAGAAACATGTCAGTTACTTTCATCTTGGGCATAGCCAACTTTGTTGGTGGACTTCCTCTCATTTTTCACAATGTAACGAACTTCTCTCGTGGCTAAATTTTCAAAATATTTTAGTGACCATTACAGAAAACTTACATCCAAAACTCCAAAAACTAACATATCATTTTCTTGTGGATAACAGATTGCTGATCCGAGAGACAGCGGAGCCATGAACGAGGACAAATGAGAAGGTCGGCCACTACTGACTCAAGCTTGGATGTGGTCGAAAGCCCGGCTCCACATGGTTCTACCACTGCTCTCACACATGGTGTTCGGGCTACTTCCACCAGTGCTCTGCGGGTTGTCGTTCCGCGAGAGTAACGACAGGGAGAACAAGATGATGGACGTCACCAGTGCTTCGCTTGCCTGCATCGCTCTGCTAGCGCTCGGGAAGGTTATGGCCACAAAAGAGCCATGACATACTTCAAGACTCTCATTTACTACCTTACCATCGTTGTGAGCTTGTCCGGAATGTCGTACATCGCCGGTGTACTGGTCATGAGGCTTCTAGGACACTTGACACCATCGATCAAGGTGGTGCATCGGCTCCTCATGCTTCTCCAGGCCTGTTGTTCTCTCATTTAGGTGGTGCGCATACGTCTGCCTAGGCCTCATTATGAAGTCTCAAGTTCCTCGGAGCACTGATGGTATAAAAAGAGAAGACATGGGTGAGTTGAAGAGAAAGTGCATGAAGAAACATCTGAATCTTTTTGAGTTGCTACCTGCTATTTTGTTGTAATTCTGGTGTACATTTTAAGTTGCTAACATTTCATGTCCAAATGTGCGATCTTGGTCACTCGAATTCGTCTGTATCGTGGAATTTTACTATCAGGTAATTTATTAGAGCAGAAAAAACAACAAGATCAGTCCTTCTTTTTCTGTCTCCTTTTCCTTGATGGAGAGGGACTGTTTTTTTGCGCAGGATTATCCCATCTTTTCAGTCTTGTAATGTCGGTGTTTACGTGGTACGTGGCTTGTAGCTGAATCCTTATTTTATTAATGAGACATGTATTACCATGAAAACAAAGACTATCTCATAACTTTAGTGGATAATTGTTCATGAATACCATTTAGCAGCATCCTGCTCAAACCGGTATACTAGGCTATATTGGTGCTATAGACGGCTATCTAAAACTTTGATAATAATACGTGCGTTGCACGTGCACGCTTACTAGTCTACAGTAGTACACATAGACCTGGGAATGGTTTGGACTCAAACTTCAGTTTTGGATCAGTTTTCCTATTGGACTCTTTTGGTTTGGATAAAACGGGCTGAGTTTCTAATGTAAGTTGGTTTGACTTGGGTTTTTCTTATTATTGGTTTGGTTCGGTCTAGTCACAGACCAAACAATGATCAGTTTGGGATTGTTTGGTCTGTGACCAGATCGAACCAAACCAAACCAATAATAAAAAAAAACCAAGTCAAACCAACTTACATTAGAAACTCAGCCTGTTTTATCCAAACCAAAAGAGTCCAATAGGAAAACTGATCCAAAACTGAAGTTTGAGTCCAAACCATTCCCAGGTCTACCCAGACTATTTCAACCATGGACTGAGAACCAAATCGGCCACTAGCTTCTCCTCCTCACGGTTCGCACCTAATGACAACGTCTTCTCATAGTTACAGGTCAGACCGCGGATACCGCGGCGTGGCGGAACTCAAACCACCAGCCATGGTCTCGCGTGGTGCACCAGAAATATCAGAGAGGCGGGCTGAGGGCTGTGTTTAGACGACGTACCGGCTTAGAGCATCTACAACCGTATATGATAAATATGACCCCTCAAACATTCACGGACAGTGATCAGACGCTTTTCAAATTAGCATAACTGCATCCGGACATCTCATACTAGATTATTAAATTCACAAAAGCATGGAAACGTTACAACCTACTCTATCGTCAGTCTGACATGGTGGACGCGCTCGAGCGCCCTATATCCACTCCATATTTGAGCTATATATGAGGAGTGCCGGTCAGCCCGAACATTTAAGGCCTGTTTGAGGCGCCTGTCTGGGTCAAAAAATTGTGACCGGATGGCCCGTTCGGGCGTATGAGGCGTGTTTGGGATGTTTGGCTGAGCATCTACAGCGGCGGACACTAAATTACGCCCCTCAAACGCCTGCAGACGTGCGCGTCCGCGGGCAGTGACCGACTGACCGGTCACACCTTATAATTTATCTAATGCATCCAAGTATCTCATATTTCAATCCCCAAAAAATACGTCGGCGCGGACGTGGCACCTAGATCCAGAGAGGATCCCAGTGCCGGCGGCGCTGCGATCGACTAGGGCGCACGCGGAGTAGGTGTGGTGCCGGCGGGCGCTCCTGACGCCGGAGCAGCGCCGTGCCCCCGCCTATGCATCCGACTCGCCCAACTGGACGCGCTAGTTCGCCTTCGAGCACGAGAAGGCAAGACGATGCGGCGTCCGCGAAGTCGACCGCATTGTGCCACCGCCCCCGCTCGTCGTCCGCGAGGAGGACCAGGCGGCAAGGCCGCCTACCAGGTTGCCCTTGCGGCGATCTACCGGGAGAGTGAGGAGGACGAGCAGCATAGGGCGGCGGCGGCCGAGGAAGAGGAGGCGGCATACGAGGCGGCCATGGCCCTCTCCGCGGCGGGCGACTGCGTCCTGCCGCCGGTGACCCCGCCATCCCCTATGAAAGCGGAGCCGGAGCCGGAGCCGTCCCCCATCGAGCGCTACTTTTTGACGGGAGTAGTGCGCAAGTGGGTCAGCGCGCCATAGGTCTGGTTTGGGGCGACGCCGACGCAGGAGGCGGCGTACCTCGAGCATTGGCGCAGCGACGGCTGGCCGAGGAGCGCCGCCACGGCGAGTACCTCGAGATGCTCGAGTGCGACGCCGAGGACGAGCAACACGAGGCCGAGGAGGAGGCGCGCCAGACCGCGGCGGCACATCTCGCGGCCGCGGATCCCGCTCCGGCACTGCCCGCGCCCGACATGAACGCCCTCTGGAACACGACGTTCCCCTGGGCTGGCCCGGCGCCGACGCTCATCGACCTTATGGAGGACTCCGAGGAGGACGAGGACGACACCTAGGGCAGCGTTGGACACACGCGCTGACCCAAACGCGGAAGCGGACGTTCGTGTCCGCCTGGCCGACCCAAACGGACAAAAATGGATAAAATCGCCGTCCGTTTGGGTCGGTCCGTTGGAGTTGCTCTAAGGCTTCCGGTCATGCATTTGTGAGCATGGTGAATCCATTTGTTGCAGGTATGATGAATCTGTTTGTGAGTGTGTGGCTAGCTTTAGAATCCACATGCACGCATGCATGTTTCGTTGGTCGCGCATTTGAAGGACGGCAGCGATGGAAATTAGTAGGCATGCAGCCCGCCCGACGCCTCTCTTATTAGACACTGGACAAGCCCATGGTTTGAAACTTCGGGTACAACCTGTATATAGAGAATGGTCTGGATGGGTTTGGATTGAAAATATGTACAGTTTGGATTGGTTTGGATTGCATCCCTTGCTGTTTGGTCTAATCTGGTTTGGTTGCTGAACTTATACACGTATGGATTGGGCTGGGTTTAGTCTGGATTACAAACTATTCCCAGGTTTAAGTACACGATGAAATACGATCACTGCCACGTGGACCCGATACCATTTGTCATCTGGACTAGGCGGTGGCGAATTACAGAAATCTCACTAGGTTGAACCCTTTTACATATTGGTGTTTCAAAGGAACAGCATACTTGATGAAATGTGGCCATAATAGCCAGATACTCGTACTAGTACTGTATTTCTCAAGCAGAGTAAGCACTTTTTCAGAACTTTTGTCCTTTTAGAACATGAAGGGAATAGCAGCGACAAACTGAGCTTTGGACCGAATTGAACTATACATGTATCCTAAGACTTTGACCCAAAACCTTTTCAAACTCTTTTCCTTCCCTTTGAAGTTCGAACTCTTGCTCTTCTCCTATTGGTTTTTTCCTTCCTTCACTTGGACTGCTTGATCTTCTACAAGCTTAACATGGACTGTTGCCCTCGCCTGTAATGTCCTACCGAGTGCTAACAGTCCACGACAGCTTAAGTTTGGTGAAGTGAGGAAATCCACCTGATATGCCATACATCTATGATTTTGACCCCTTTGTTGCAGTAAATCTACTACCTAGATATTAACATAGTAGGACTATCTCTGTACCTCAAACGAAAGTTTTTTCCTCCTTTACCTCTCGTGGACTATCTCTGTGCATAAATATCAACAAGTGCCTTTGCTGCCTCTGGGGCGAAGAATTTGGCCTGCATGGAAGGGAGTAAATTTAGTCACATATGGCATCCCCAAGATGGAAGACACTGGATTCTCTTGAATATTCCTCGGATGGAAAACTCTGTCAGTCAAGGCGGGTGTCTAATCATTTCTTGTTACTGGTATGTTTAAATAGCATATTAATTTGCAATTGACAGCTGAGAACTTTGGTGGCTTGATTACAACGAAGTAGATCTTGCTTAGTCATGGGGTTTCTAAAACTTAGTCTTCTTGCAAGTCTTGGCCTCTCTATGTATGACTGGAGAGGTGGTGGACTGGTGGTAGACTGAGAGTCCTTCCTGGATGGGGCTCTCCGTTACTTCTTCTCCAAGTCAGATAGGCTTGCCATGCTTGAATAGGGCCCCCACCGGCTTTGCATACCTAGGCCCGTAGGGCCTGTTATATGGTATACATGGTGCAAGGGCATGGTAATATGCCTACCCATCGACACCGATGGACCTATATATGTCTAAAATAGCATATTCAGACATAGGCAAGACTAGCAAAAGAGCCTGTGCGTTGCAACGGGAGAGAAAACATAACACACACTCTTAAATCAACAACCATCACTCAAGACCACAATAGGTTCATCTCCTTTATTTTTGCGAGGCATCATATTTGTGTTGCCACTTATCCTCCTTCTCACCCTCGCCGATGATGGCCTCGGTTGTTCACACAAAACAACAAAAACCGTGTGTTGAATATGGTTAATCCTAAGGCGTCTCTCTCTCCCTCTCTCCTCCCTCTCTCTCTCTCTCTCTCTCTCTCTCTCTCTCTCTCTCTCTCGCTTTCTCTCACTCTCGCGATGAGAAATCTGTTGTTTTCCTTGCGACATTTTTCAGAGGTATGCACGTGTAGTTATCGATGTTTTCTTTTCCGTATATGGTTACAGTGGGGTGTTTATTTGCAATCAAGATTGCCGCCGGTATGAAAAAAACGGATCTTGCGCTATAAATTATAAGTTTGCTTCCATAAAAATATTTTAAAGATATTTAACATGTAAAATTAACATCATATTTAGATTCCACACATTTTTCTAATAAAATTTCATATATAATATGCTAAAATCGAAGTTACGGTTTAAAAGATACATATAATTTAGAAAATCATTTCGTTTGACTCAAATATATTTCAAAATAATATTTAAAAATACTTAACAGGTAAAAATAATCTCATATTCATATTCTACATATTTTTCTAATCAAATTTCATATATAACATGTTCAAATCGGAGTTACGGTTTAAAAGATATGGATGATTTTAAAAAGCATTTGTTTGACTTAAATATAATCCGCGGATGAATTACCTAAAACATCGGGGGGGTTTCGAAAAATGTAAAATAACGGTTCGGGTGTGACTTAAATCCGGACAGCGGATTGATTTCAAGAAAAGAGAGAGACTTTTGTGTAAAATACGAAAACAACGATTCGTTTTAACTTAAAACAAGACTGTGGGTTGAATTGTCTAACGGACGAAAGAAATCCAATTTGCTTTATTATTACTAGCGAAAGAGCCCGTGCGTTGCAACGGGAGAGAAAACATAACACACACTCTTAACTCAACAACCATCACTCAAGACCACAATAGGTCCATCTTCTTTATTTTTGTGAGGCATCATATTTGTGTTGCCGCTTATCCTCTTTCTCACCCTCGCCGGCGATGGCCTCAGTGTTCGCACAAAACAACAAACAACGTGTGTTGAATATGGTTAATCCTAAGGCGTCTCTCTCTCCCTCTCTCCTCCCTCTCCCTCTCTCTCTCCGTTTCCCTCTCTCTCTCTCTCTCTCGCGATGAGAAATCTGTTGTTTTCCCTTGCAACATTTTTCAAAGGTATGCACGTGTAGTTATCGATGTTTTCTTTTCCGTATATGGTTATAGTGGAGTGTTTATTTGCAATCGGGATCGCCGCCGGTATGAAAAAACGGATCTTGCGCTATAAATTATAAGTTTGCTTCCATAACAATATTTTAAAAATATTTAACAGGTAAAATTAACATCATATTTAGATTCCACACATTTTTCTAATAAAATTTCATATATAATATGTTAAAACCAAAGTTACGGTTTAAAAGATACAGATAATTTAGAAAATCATTTGGTTTGACACAAATATATTCCAAAACAATATTTAAAGATACTTAAAAGGTAAAAATAATCTCATATTCATATTCTACATATTTTTCTAATCAAATTTTATATATAACATGTTCAAATCGGAGTTACGGTTTAAAAGATATGGATGATTTTAAAAAACATTTGTTTGACTTAAATATGATCCCGGATGAATTACCTAAAACATCAGGGAGGTTTTCAAAAAATGTAAAATAACGCTTCGGGGTGACTTAAATCCGGACGGCGGGTTGATTTCAAAAAAAGACAGGGACTTTTCTGTAAAATACGAAAATAATGATTCGTTTAAACTTAAAACAGGACTGCGGGTTGAATTCTCTGAAATAGAGGGACTTTTCTGAAAAATGGCATAACGGACGAAAGAAATCCAATTTGCTTTATTATTAGGTAAAGATATACAAATTATATTAGTTAAAACATTTAGATCATTCAACCAATAAATTGGATATATCATCTCTTTGTCTGAATGTCCATGCATCGTTACGGAGAAAACGTATGAAAAATACTGTTTTTTAGAACCGTATTAAAATTACTTGTGGTGTGAGACATATACTCCATTTAAATTTTAGAAAATTGGGCACTTTCTCAAATTAAACAGAGAACAAAAAGTGTGGTTCGAAACGGGCTAAGAGAGTGCCTGATTTGTTTGTTTCACGACAATTCTCTGAGGCTGTCAATTGCAACAAGAGTAGTGGTGCATTGAAGTGTGATTGTTTATATATAACTTTTTATTAATGTTTGAAAAAAATAAGTTTTTACTATGTTGTTTTAGAAAATGTTGGTTGTTTGGCTTGCAAGATTAAATTTCTTTTCTTTCTTTTTGAACTGGGCCCAAACACAAGCATTTTACGCAGACGGTAGGCTCTTTTTCTAGAAAAACACGCGCACTTATTAAAAAAAAGCACGCACACTTTTGAGCGATGCACACGCATTCTTCCATTTGTTGGTCTAAAAAAATTATATTTGTGAGATAACCACATACGGAGAACGACAGAGGCAGTAGCCAGCGTGAACCAGCTCCTCCTCGTGCTCTCCGCCTGTCTCTCTCCAAGCTTTCCTCTTCCTCCGTTCCCCTCCCCTCTCCCTCTGGCCTCCCTTGTAGGTAGTCAGTAGTTAGCAAGAGGCGCTCGCCGGCTGGAGGCGCGTCTGCAGCCTAGATTCTCTCCCCGCTGCGCCATGCTTGTCCCGGTTCTTGGTGTCCTCTTTGGAGTTGCTCCATGGTTTGCTGGTGGATTTGTTTCTCTTTTTTTTTCTTAATAAATCCCTCTGTTTTTCTGTGCTTGATCTATACTCACCTGTTTGCGTCTTCATCTTCTTCTTCTTATCTCCGTTGAATAGCAGAGTCTCCCCCGCCGCTCATGTTCCCTTTCCCTTGCAGGAGCTCACCGAGCAACCATGGCGCCACCCCGAACTCTGGATCCGGCGCCCCCAAACCTCGACGGCCTCCCCCGCGCGCCTCCCTGACCCTCCTCCATCTGGATCCGTCCGGTGGCAGCCGGATTGTCGCCGTTCTCTGGAGTCAAACCCATGCCGCCACGTCCCTCAGTCGTCTCGCGCAAGAGGACGACGAGTAGACCCCTGTCACGGGATCTCGCGGGCTCCTCAGCCTCGGCTGGATCCAACACGCGCTGATTATGCCGCTGCCCCGCCTCCCGCGCGTCCTCCTCCTCCCAGTCGTGGCCCATGGCGGCGAGGAGCGTGTTGAGCAGCCCGATCGTGGTCGGCGGCGTGCGCTGCAGCCGGCCGGCGCGGGCCTGGAGCGCTGCGGCCTGGGCCTCGCTGTCGGCGAACCGCGTGCGGCGAAGAGGAGGCAGGCCGTGGTGTGGGGAGGAGGGCACGGCGGAGAGGAGGTAGGCCGGCGCGCGGGGATGGCGTCGCGGATGATGCGGACCGGCGGCGGGGAGGCGGAGGATCCAGATCGGGGTGGGAGGCGCGGTCGCTCGACTCTGGGGTTTTTTTTTTGGCAAACCGCACACGCGTCCACGGATGGATTAGAAATACGAAACATTTTTTTTCACATATTTACTGGACTGTGGGTTAATTACTTAATATCATAGGGGTTTTTCTGTAAAAATGCCGACGACGTACGGCAGAAACCCAATTCGCTTTATTATTATTATTATTATTATATTATTATTATATTATTATTATTATTATATTATATTAGGTAGAGAAGTGTTCTACAGACAGCTTGGCCAGTCCTTAGAGGTAGCCCCAAATAAGTGGAATGGAAATCCCCTCTTCTGCAATTTAGAGTGTTGGTGAAGTGCTCAACTCAACTCTATCCTTCTGGGTGTTATTAGGTACCATAACTGATTTGTAGTAATTAATTTTGAGGCCAGTAGACATTGAAACCGTTGGTATGTGATGCCACAAACAAAAACGAAACATGCTCTTGAAAGGAGATATCACAAACGAAGACAATACCTGAATAAACATTCTTTCTGCATCACCTGCCTTGCCATTTTGCTTCAGTATAGCTCCCTGTGAAAGTGAAATCAAAATGTATACCGTCACTTCACAGTAGAAACAAATAACTGGTCAAGATTAGACTATTGAGAGTCCACAACTATTCAAAGTAGTGACTTTGCTTAGTGGTAAAATCAAATAGCTGAATCATGGTATGTTCTAAATATCTCCAACAACAACAACAACAATAAAGTCTTTAAAACCCAAACAAGTTGGGGTAGGCTAGAGTTGAAATCCATAAGATCTCGAAACCTGGTCATGGTTCTGGCACGTGGATAGCTAACTTCCATGCACCCCTGTCCATGGCTAGATATGCCCCCTTATTTATTTTGCTAATATTGTGTATAATGAATTGGCATGTCGAATCTACTGAAAAATTAAGGACCTAGCTGATGTTCACTCTTTATGTTGTCCTAAAAAGCACACTTCAAAGTTCCAAATTCCTAGCTAAAGCGCAAAGTATGCATCTTATCAATACCTTCGCCAAATAACCACGGAAGTCTTCAGGATGTTCAGTGATTAAGTTATCATAAACAGTAACAGCATCACTGATATGGCCCCAATCAGAATAGGCCTTTCCAAGAAGCAGGTCAACCTGCGATAGCACATGAAAATAACTGAGCACTTTGAGTTTTGTCTAACTCCCATGTTAACAATCAGTAACTCAAAGTACATTGTCCTAACAAACAGTGCTACAGTAGCCGCGCCAGGATTGGGTTGGAAATTTGGAATTGAGGAACTTGATAGAATTACACAATTACACATACATGTTGGCATATATAGAAAAACTATTTTTTCCGAGAAAACACAAAAGCTTTGCATTTCGATGTATTGAATAGGTAGGAACAAAGTTAATTACACATCCAAACGGGCAGAGCAAAAAGGGAAATGAAAACACTGCTCGAGAAATCGATGAACATCCCAGCCCTCAGGCCGGCACGCTGTCAACCGGGTGGCTCCCGCTCTAACCCACTCACAACCCTCATGAATGATATTGCTGAGGACACGAGAATTTGGGTGTGCATTGCGAAGGTGCAGGCGTTTCTGTGCTTCCAGATCATCAAGGACGTGAGGAGCACAGTCCTAGCAAGGCCCTTGTGCCTCTCTTTCGATGTCCTCTGCTTAGCTTCAAGCCACTGGTCAACGAGGGTTTCACCAGGGACAAGGCCTCCGAAGGTGGCACAAATTGAGGAGAGAACCTCATGCCAGATCACTCTGGAAAACAGGCAGTCGGCCAAAAGGTACTGCATTGTCTCCAAGGTTTGGCCACGGAATAAGCAGGCTTGTTTGTGCGGCAAGTCTTTGAGAGCGAGATGCTGCACTGTCCAGCAGCGGTTCATACCAGCCAGCCAGAAGAAAAATTTCACCTTCCATGGAGCCCAAGACTTCCAAGTTAGTTTCCAAGCATGACAGCAGATGGAACCGTGAAAGGTCGCCCTGTAGCAATCAGGCGGAGTAGACCCCAGACTGTCCAGCGCCAGATAAGGCAATCTGGCTCATCGGAAAGGTTGGTTGCGTCCATAGCCCACCCCCACCAGAGCAGCACGAACGGTTGCAGTTCTGTCAGCAAAAGGCCACCAGGGATGTCGTCAATCCAAGTCCCGTTATGGGGCCGCTGTGCTATGGTGCAGACTTCGGTTGATGCTTAGGGACCTTGGCAAGGATGTCAGGTGCAATTTTTGACACCGCATGTCCGTCGAGACATCATTCAGACTAAAAACGGCAGGACTAACTATTACCCAGCTTGGTGTAGCTAGAGGTGTGGAACAGGGCATGCTCTGAGGATGAGGTTTGAGTAGCAAGCCCGTTCCAAGGCTTGCATGGGTCAGTTTTGCTGAACCAAAGCCATGTAGATGTAGGGCGCAGATACATGCCCATTCTGTCGAGGTCAAGGATGCCTAGGTCGCCTAGCTTGAGAAGGCAGCAGACGCAGCTCCAATTGACCAGAAAGTTGCCGATGTTAGCCTCCTTGCACCCTGCCCAGGTAAAGCCGCGTGGAATTTTGTCACACTGACGGCTTTGGCCAGGAACTGCGCCTTCCAAGTCTATGCCTATCAAATTCCTCACAGCACGCCCTCTGGCTGTATTCAGCACACTAGCTATCCCATTATGAATAACAGTTCAACATGTATGCTGTCAAATTTTTTAGCAGAAAGCTTCACTAACTCTGCTAAAAACCAAGTAATTTACAAAAATATTAGTAACAGCTGATCCCGTGATGAGAGAAACAACATACTTGGATAGGATCAATATCTCGAGACTCCTGACCACCATTCTCATTTGCAGCCTCCAAATCAGGTTGCCTGGTTTGACGCTTTTCACTCAACTTGCGACGGCAAGACAGAATTACTTCGACTGCCTATCAGAAATTAAGGCCGGTTAATTGTGAAAATATGGCAGATATTTTGATATGTACAAACTGGGCAAAATTAGAGTTTAACTTCAAATAAGTTATATGTCAAGGTATGTCTTGATCATAATTTTATTTACAGACCTGATCAGGCTTCTTAGCAGCAACTAATGAATTTGTCAGCCCACGGAGAACGTCAAAATCAATGCTGTCAGATGACTGTATCACAAAGTATTAGAGTTAGAAAACCTGTATTGTGATAACTAGTCAACGACAACATATATTTTGTATAAATATAAATGTGCATCAATACTTGCTTACAGATAGAGAGTTCCTGTATGATGAAGAACTCCCATCATAATCCTTGAGCTCAAACTTTACTTCACCTAACAAGCGGTATGCTTCTGCTTTCTCGGGGATTACCTACATCAAGTAAAATGTGCATTTCTGCTAGATAAGTTCACAAGCTAGACAGAACCTGCAAATATTTCCGAGGTGGCTGCAGGGGGTAGATAAGTCGTTACGCTTATTATGGTCAGGCTGCCGGTTTTTTGGCCCATTTGGCTACGTAGAAATGATCTTGTGTTTGTGAAAAAGGAAGTGGAAATGATGTTATGTTTGACAAAAAGATGAGTTCAATCTTGTATGCAGGTTTTGCTCTCGTCTACCAGTTGGCTGTGGTCCTGGACGTTGTTACAGAAAGTGCAACACAAGGAGTCGATGGAGCTTGGCGCCAAGAAGCTCGAGTGGCTTACCAGGGAGTACATTCCCTGTTCTCTTCAAATAGAAGAATTGAGGAACTCTTCGTAATTCTATTCATGTGCAATGGCAGGGTATAAATACAAGTACATGGCTTGGTTACAACAGTTCGCTATACAACTGACTGAGCTATAGACGCGAATGGGCGCACGATATGCGCACGCTGTGGGTGCGATGGGAGCACGCCGAAGTGGACGAAGTCCATGCAAAGGACTCGGGGCTAGTTTGGTTCGATCCCTGGGCATCGTGCCTGGCAAAAAGTGCAGCCTGGGAGCTGCCTGGCAATCTGTCCATTTTCGCCTGGTCAGGCACGCCTGAGTAGATGCTGTTTGGCGGAGGACCTGGCCTGGAGAATGTGTTACGCAGGTGATGAGGTACTAGTCTCTGACAAGTGTACTAGAAATCACTTGATTTGGCCCAGGCAGCTGTGGTCAGTCGTCCCAGGCGTCCAGTTTCGGTTGCCTGGGCCAGGCTAAGCAAGGCCAGCAGCTTTTTCACCAGGCTAAGTATCCCCCCGATGACCCAGGCCAGGCTAGCCCCTTTTTCTCCAGGACATAAACCAAACGATCTCCAGGCGACTTCCAGGGAGGCTTCAGGCCAGGCAGGTTCAGGCCAGGACACAAACAAAACACGCCCTCAGTCAGTATGGTACGAGCGCATCTTCCAACATGAATGGTGCCCCCCAGTGATAGGCTTCTTAGTCTGTGATGATATATGTGGCATGTCACACCTTTTTATTAGATTTGTGATGATGATTTGTGTGGTCTATGTGACTCTTTGATTAGGCTACTTTTTGGTGACTTTGTAATAAACGATGTAATAATTGAGGTTGTATCTGTGACGAAGAGGCCTGGGGTAATAAAGCTTCCATTTCCTAAAAAAGACAAAAACTCCAAATAGCAAATATAACTTGCACCAAATAAGGGTACCTTAACTAGCTTCTCAAGTAGATCTGAAGCCTTCTGATATTCACCTAGTTCAACCAACGATACTGCTGCACCCTGTGAGGCCATGTGAAAAGTAAACAGGTATGTCATAGAACAAAATTGGCAGTTTTCAAATTCAATTAAATATTTCCACAATGTTTCAAGTATTTATATGCATGTATTATTCTCAAAATTTTATTTCTGACACATCAATCTCAACAGCATAAAGAAAATAGGACAATTGCATTCCAAAAAAGGGTCATACAATTCACCCACACAACCACTAGCTTGCGAGGTAGTGCTACTAGAAGATAAGTGGAGTAAATACGATGGAGTCTAGCATATGACTGTCCTGAAACTGCCAAAATTTATCCCAACCAAAGGTGGCATGTCAGGTGTCCCGTGATCATGTACAAAAAACCGCTTTCACCACAAGTGATCACAGCGTTGAGCACTTTGGCGGGCATTGCCAGGAAGTGAAAGATGGACCTTACAAGATGTTTCCCGCACGATAATGTTAGCCCTTAATGCTCCCATGTTGAGGCAGAGGCGTCATTCGATATGGATGAGTTCTCTCTGGCGAGCGGTGGTCAGTTTGGTTGCACTTGAGCCTCACCCTATTGCTTTGGGCCTTGGCGCTCTGGTGTCTGGCTTAGATGATGTCCCTTGATGTTGCATTTGTCTTTTGTCCCTATCCCCAAGGTCTAGTGTCTTTTTTCTGTTTTTTTCTCTTTTCTTTTTTCGGGTTTTCACTCGGTTTTCTCTGATTAACCGAGAATGTCAGGTTTTTGGGATCATCTCTCTTCTTCTTGATAAAATGCAGGAACCCCCTGCCCCGCGACGAGGTTTCTCAAAACAAAACAAAAATGTGTCCCGTGGTTAGGAGAGATTGACATGGAGAGGGAGGTGCAGCTGGGCTGGATGTATTGCTGCATACTGAGGATGGTGCCACTTGGATTAGAGAACAGAGAAGATACGGAAGAAATTAGGGTAACTTCTCGTCTGCTTTATTCAACAGCCCGGGTCTCCTTGTATAGATGCGGACACCCTCAAATATGGAATACAAATCTTTTGTTCAAGAAAACGTAAAAACTTGCATCTCGATGCATCGATAGAGAGAGACTACGTTTTGTACAAGCCCAGGACCGGACTAATACTCCAATTTACAACTCCACATGCCTAAGGAGCAATCGCCGGAAGTAGTGTGCCAAGACCCACCGTCCCTGCCTTTGCCCATGACCGAGTCTCGACCTTGATCGTGTCGAGCAAACTGAAGATACTGGGCTGTGCATTGTCGAAGACAGCATTGCGATGCTTCTGCTGCTCACCATACTTGACACTCGGATCATGATCCACAAGATCGCTCATGGTGATTGCGGCAGCAGAGATTGAGGTGGAGGGAGCGGTGTGGCTATAGAGGGTGGTAGGATTTATGGGAGAGAGAAAGAGACGAGAATTTTTTTCACAAACT
>NC_041383.1:680984774-680986986 GCF_002162155.2 Triticum dicoccoides | reverse complement strand
GATGCATGGGCGCCCCATCTGGTGCAGCCAGAACAGGGCACACCTTGGGTGGCCACTCCTCTTGTATTGTTGCCCCCACATGACATCAAGACACACCAGTAAGGCCGGTAATTGCTGGTGGCCAATTAAACTTTTACTGACTAAGCAATTATAATTCATGGACAATTATAACGAGGAGACTAATTATGCAAGTTGCATCAATAGATAACAAATGAAGTACCAATGTGGACAGAAATCACATAGTAAGAGCAGAAAGTTCTAGGACAGGATGCATAGCCCAAGTAAAAGAAAGAAGGAAATAACAGTTCACCTCAAGAGCGGTAGGATCGTTAGGTGACTTGGCCAGTGTTTCTTCGTATCCTTCAAGTGCCCTCTAATCAAAACAATTGACAATATCTTAATAAAATAACAAAGTACCAAACTGAACTGAAAACATTTCCTTAGATATTTTTGTTATTGCGGCTGAAATAATTCTTTGACCCTTCGTGTCGAAATGAAACATCAGAGGTACAATACAAGTATACAGCTCATAAGCAAGCGCATTCCGCAACAGTTTCTAAGCATGGCATTTGTTTTTACTACAATTCTGAATACTTAGATGATGGCCATGACCGCTACGCAATACGCCATACGCCTGCTGTCTAGACTGATTGCTTATGCTTCCTTTTTATTGAGCTACACCTTGCGACAGAAAATCACGTGGCTATAAAACATTATAAGGATGACATGGACATGGTTGTATTTTTCAAAAGCAAAACCTTTTATGAACAATTTGTGGGTAATACTGCACATACACTGTGTAACATTCGCTGTAACTGGAGTAGTTCATATATTTAAAAATCAGCAATATTTTTCTGGGTGGGTGGGGGGGGGGGTACCTTATAGTTTGTTCTTTCCTCCTCAGAAAGCTGTTTGTTAACCACAGTGCTTTCATTGCTAGGGCTAACACTGTAACAAGGGGAGTATAGTTCCTCGTAAGAAAATGATTATGTACATAGGCATACAATGAAAAGTCAACTTTTAACTGCAAAATAGAATAATTATTTTCTCTTATGACCTACAGTTTTGTTCACACATGAATCACTTTACTTACCAGCATCACATGTAAGAGAAAAATGATGTAAGGTTTAACTGTATTTCCAAAACTGTCACCAATTAATAATACAATAGATTTGTTACTAGATATTTCAAACACAAAAATAGTATAAATTAAGTATTTGATAGTAATATTCTAGTGCATAAAAATGTGCTGGCCCATCAGACTCTAAAGCATCACTTGCTACTTCCTAAAGTAACTAATTGTCCGTAAATTACACTCTACACATACCTGCTAAGCACGATCCACACGTACAATGTATGTTGAGCAGATTGGACTAAGCTAAACCAGACCGACTATAAATATACCCAAATGATAAGTGCCACACGTGTGGCACGAAGTAACAGCGCCCTGACATTTTTACAACTAAAATTGCCATCCGAAAAAAAAAACCAAAAAAACTGAAACTTGCCATCAAACAGAAAGTTGCCATGCTTCACAACTAAAGTTGCCATCCTTGGGTAACTAAAGTTGCCATAAAAAAACGTCAGAGCGGAACTGCTTCATGCCACACGTGTGGCAATTATCAGGGTCCTAAATATATCTAATATAACACATTCAGTACTTCAAAAGCTTCCTAGAGAAACTCTTAACACTAGTCCAAAACCACAGACCATATTCACTTGCTACTTCCTAAAGTAACAAATGTGTAGTCCATTAGTGTCCATTAGTGTAGTAGACGTTAAGCACCTTCCAGAAGGGAGGAAATCCCCAAAAGTGAAGACTAGTCCAAAAACCACAACAGCTATGCCAATTCCAACCTGCCAGAGAAATTCCGATGTACATGATATGGAAGCTACCAAATAGTGAAAACACGTAAACGATGTACATGTATACTGACCCTTGTACCAAGGCCAAGTGTACTCTTATCTGATTCGATTGGAGCATCATAATCAATAGCTTGATAAGTTTTGTTCTCTTCAACTTTCTTTTTATCAAGTGCAGACCTGTAAAAAAACATAATAGCAACAGAAGCCCCAAGCTTAGAACATGAATAAAAACATTAGATTCAAGAAGAGTGAATTGCAGCAAAACACTCCTTTTTGAACTGAAACTGTAGGGGAGGTCCCAACAGTAAAAAATTATTAATAGAAGAAATATATACAAGAGACACTG